>NC_133769.1:258411035-258439781 GCF_003597395.2 Chelonoidis abingdonii
CTCCTGATTAGTTGTAGCTAAATTAGCCCCCATCATAGTGTATGTATAGTTGGGGTTATTTTTTTTCAATGTGTATTACTTTACATTTATCCACATTAAATTTCATTTGTCATTTTGTTGCCCAATCACTTAGTTTTGTGAAATCTTTTTGAAGTTCTTCACAGTCTGCTTTGGTCCTAACTATCTTGAGCAGTTTAGTATCATCTGCAAACTTTGCTACCTCACTTTTTACCCCTTTCTCCAGATCATTTATGAATAAGTTGAATAGGATTGGTCCTAGGACAGACCCTTGGGGAACACCACTAGTTATCCCAACCTAACCCTCCGAGATTGATTTCAATGGGGTGTTTGGTCAAGTAAAAGTCTGCAGGATCTGTCCCATAGAAAATTCATGATTGCACGAAAGGTTCCATAAAATATTTATTGCTACGTGTGGGATGGCTATGTTACTCACAGCGGTGAAGTTATGGATGAGTTATGCAGGCCTTCCCAATTAAGTCAATATAAACTTTATACCATCCATCACTTATTTTGTTTAGGCCATGAAGTTAGGAAGTGATTTTGAGACAGTGGAGTTTTGTCTTATGGGTGTTTAGAGGGAGACTTTGAGATTGTGCTCTCTCATTTGTGTAACCTTCCCCTGCACTCTGCTCAGTGAGTTTCCACTGTGTTTAGGGTTCCTCCCTTTTCCTGTTGCTATTGTGTGGAAGGAGTTACACCGCATGTGCTTCCTACTGTCTCCAGAAGGTGGTACTCCAGCTATATGAAAGGAGGGTGAAGGCCTGTGATATCAAAGTAGCACTAGCTAAGAATGAATGGGCAGACTGCAGCTGAATTAGTGACATGCAATCTGTAGGATATGAAGACCATTTAGATAATGGTTGCTTATATATATCATTTGTGAAATACAAGCAATTTTATGATGGTTTTCATGACCACCTATTTATTATAAATAGTAATATCCTGTATTAAAGAACAATATGAATGGCACCAGGAATTTCAGCTTTCTCCAATTTTTTCCTGTGTTTATGCCTAATTATACCCATTACTCAACAGGCTAATGAGGGAGAGACTGGGATGGATATAGAAGTATATACTTATTATGCTATAGTAAAATTCACTGTTTTTCATATTGTACATGGTTATTGCTGCTATTATCTCCAGTAAGATCATAGTATAATTATAGTAAGTATAATCTTTCTTTGGAAAGACAGAGAGGTTTGTTCCTTAATGGGAGAGCAAAGGTTATTGACATCAATGCAGATATGAGCCAAAAGACAATACTTTACCAGTTTAACTAGTAAGTGTTTAGTGAAGGTGCACTTCATCTAGAACTAAACCCTGTAACACAGAGAAAAGTAGTTAAGTCCAGTTACCATAGCTTACTTAAGTATTAGATTTTAACTTGGAAATTATATTTAGAAGTTAGCTGAGGAAGCCTGTTCTTCCTGTGCCAAGAGCCATCTAATACCCTTCCCGTCCTCCAGGCTTTCAACTGCAGTGCAGTCTTCAATTGTTCTTTCCTCTGTTCAAATCTATCTATCTGATCTGGCCTATCTGTGCATTTCTGTCATGCTCATCACAATGATATCTAGTCTTCTCCCATTACATCTTGTCATTTTTTCTTTATTATTGCCAAAAGCTGCCCTTTCCTCACTGTCATTATTGGTAAATCCCTTGTCCATGCCTTGGTCACCTCTCACCTAGATTACTTTAACTCTCCTTTCTGATCTTGCCTCTTCTCAAGGGTCAGTGTGTTCAAAATGCTCTAACTGTACAATCTCTCTCTGAATCCCTTAACTCATGTCTTTTATAATATCACATTCAAGCTCCTGACCTTCAGCATTGTACATAATCTCATCCCTATCCCCATCTTTAATTTCTTCCATCCCGCACCACACACACTGGCTCCCTATGCTTCTCCCAATGCTCCTCCTTACTGCTCCTTTTGTTTTGGCTTTGCACCTTTTTGCCATGCTGTCCCCTAAACCTGTACCCCCAATCCTCTTTCTTTCTCATCCGTCAAATCCCTCCATAAAACCTACATCCTGCCAGTCTCGCCCATCGCCAATAACCTCTCCTTGTTCTCTTTTCCATTAACTATTGTCTTGTGTTTGTCTTGTCTTTCAAGACAAATTGCACTAACACAGTCCTCCTCAAACAGGACTAAGTTAACATGAGCTAGGTACCTTTTCGTTCGCAACTGCAGAATCCACACAAGGGAGTTACAGCACTACTAACACTAACGCACACTGCACTTCACACCACCAGAGTCCAGTCTACAAGGCTGTGTAGACAAACCTTAAGATAGTACGTTCTTTGATGTAGAAATTATGTTTTACGGTTTATGAAGTACCAGGCAAATTCAAAATACCATATAAATGATTCTCAATGGATAGTGATAAACCCTGGATAACATGATTCATCCATGTAGTCTGTTATCCTGCCCCTAGTGGTGGTAAGCAACTGATGCTTTTCTAAGGAAAGCAACCCCCAGTACAGAATGGTTTGGGGCCTATTTACCAGAGAGAAACATATCTCTCACCATACCATGGTGTTGCAGTTGTGGGCATTGGAATCACACAAGTTGGAGTCCCTCCAGGAAAAACATAAGGGAGCTGCTGTCAGAGAGTTCTTCAGGAGGGTTGCCAGCTTTTAAATTCACTCCCCCCTTTTGGTCTAAAATAGTCCAAATAAATGACCTTTTTAGGCATGCTGCAAAATCCATCTATTTTCCCAGCCATTTAGAGAGGGTGGACTGAAGTTTGGAGGTGCTTAATTACTGTCTGCAATGTAGAGATCTCGTTTTCTGGGTTTGTTTGCTGTATATTGATTTGTTGGTGGGATGAACAGTCCATTCTTATATTATTGTGGACACTAACTATGTAAAAACGCTCAGCGCTCAGGATGAGCACCTTTATGCATTCTGTATGAATGAATGACTTCAATTCACAATATGTGTGGCCAATTGTGTGAAATTGCACATGGAGATTAGGTGTAGGAATTGGAAACTCTTTCCTGACCCCTACAGCTAATGAGTTTATGGCCTGAAGCATAAGATTTGACTACTCCTATTATCTTAGCTTGCAAATTAGAGCTACAGATGTTATTAGTGCTCAAAAAATTATCCAGTTCATTTTAAAATCCTTCCACATTTGACTCAATTATCAATCCAGGCACTGATTTCCAATTAAAGTATTATTTCCTTATATTTGTTCCAAATCTATTACCCCCTTAATATTATTGAGTGTCCCCTTTGTTCTGACATTACAAGACAGGATGCAACGGAGGCACTGAGCAATATTCACTACATGCTTCATCATGTCAGCTACCTCAGCAGGACCGGCACCAGGGTTTCTGGCGCCCTAGGCGCTGGGCCATTTTGCCGCCCCGCGCGCGGGTCTCGCGGCTCCGGTGGAGCTGCGCAGGCATGCCTGCGGCAGGTCCACCGGAGCCGCGGGACCAGCGGACCGTCCGCAGAAATGCCTGCGGCAGGTCCACCGGAGCCGCGGGACCAGCGGACCGTCCGCAGAAATGCCTGCGGCAGGTCCACCGGAGCCGCGGGACCAGCGGACCGTCCGCAGAAATGCCTGCGGCAGGTCCACCGGAGCCGCGGGACCAGCGGACCGTCCGCAGAAATGCCTGCGGCAGGTCCACCGGAGCCGCGGGACCAGCGGACCGTCCGCAGAAATGCCTGCGGCAGGTCCACCGGAGCCGCGGGACCAGCGGACCGTCCGCAGAAATGCCTGCGGCAGGTCCACCGGAGCCGCGGGACCAGCGGACCGTCCGCAGAAATGCCTGCGGCAGGTCCACCGGAGCCGCGGGACCAGCGGACCGTCCGCAGAAATGCCTGCGGCAGGTCCACCGGAGCCGCGGGACCAGCGGACCGTCCGCAGAAATGCCTGCGGCAGGTCCACCGGAGCCGCGGGACCAGCGGACCGTCCGCAGAAATGCCTGCGGCAGGTCCACCGGAGCCGCGGGACCAGCGGACCGTCCGCAGAAATGCCTGCGGCAGGTCCACCGGAGCCGCGGGACCAGCGGACCGTCCGCAGAAATGCCTGCGGCAGGTCCACCGGAGCCGCGGGACCAGCGGACCGTCCGCAGAAATGCCTGCGGCAGGTCCACCGGAGCCGCGGGACCAGCGGACCGTCCGCAGAAATGCCTGCGGCAGGTCCACCGGAGCCGCGGGACCAGCGGACCGTCCGCAGAAATGCCTGCGGCAGGTCCACCGGAGCCGCGGGACCAGCGGACCGTCCGCAGAAATGCCTGCGGCAGGTCCACCGGAGCCGCGGGACCAGCGGACCGTCCGCAGAAATGCCTGCGGCAGGTCCACCGGAGCCGCGGGACCAGCGGACCGTCCGCAGAAATGCCTGCGGCAGGTCCACCGGAGCCGCGGGACCAGCGGACCGTCCGCAGAAATGCCTGCGGCAGGTCCACCGGAGCCGCGGGACCAGCGGACCGTCCGCAGAAATGCCTGCGGCAGGTCCACCGGAGCCGCGGGACCAGCGGACCGTCCGCAGAAATGCCTGCGGCAGGTCCACCGGAGCCGCGGGACCAGCGGACCGTCCGCAGAAATGCCTGCGGCAGGTCCACCGGAGCCGCGGGACCAGCGGACCGTCCGCAGAAATGCCTGCGGCAGGTCCACCGGAGCCGCGGGACCAGCGGACCGTCCGCAGAAATGCCTGCGGCAGGTCCACCGGAGCCGCGGGACCAGCGGACCGTCCGCAGAAATGCCTGCGGCAGGTCCACCGGAGCCGCGGGACCAGCGGACCGTCCGCAGAAATGCCTGCGGCAGGTCCACCGGAGCCGCGGGACCAGCGGACCGTCCGCAGAAATGCCTGCGGCAGGTCCACCGGAGCCGCGGGACCAGCGGACCGTCCGCAGAAATGCCTGCGGCAGGTCCACCGGAGCCGCGGGACCAGCGGACCGTCCGCAGAAATGCCTGCGGCAGGTCCACCGGAGCCGCGGGACCAGCGGACCGTCCGCAGAAATGCCTGCGGCAGGTCCACCGGAGCCGCGGGACCAGCGGACCGTCCGCAGAAATGCCTGCGGCAGGTCCACCGGAGCCGCGGGACCAGCGGACCGTCCGCAGAAATGCCTGCGGCAGGTCCACCGGAGCCGCGGGACCAGCGGACCGTCCGCAGAAATGCCTGCGGCAGGTCCACCGGAGCCGCGGGACCAGCGGACCGTCCGCAGAAATGCCTGCGGCAGGTCCACCGGAGCCGCGGGACCAGCGGACCGTCCGCAGAAATGCCTGCGGCAGGTCCACCGGAGCCGCGGGACCAGCGGACCGTCCGCAGAAATGCCTGCGGCAGGTCCACCGGAGCCGCGGGACCAGCGGACCGTCCGCAGAAATGCCTGCGGCAGGTCCACCGGAGCCGCGGGACCAGCGGACCGTCCGCAGAAATGCCTGCGGCAGGTCCACCGGAGCCGCGGGACCAGCGGACCGTCCGCAGAAATGCCTGCGGCAGGTCCACCGGAGCCGCGGGACCAGCGGACCGTCCGCAGAAATGCCTGCGGCAGGTCCACCGGAGCCGCGGGACCAGCGGACCGTCCGCAGAAATGCCTGCGGCAGGTCCACCGGAGCCGCGGGACCAGCGGACCGTCCGCAGAAATGCCTGCGGCAGGTCCACCGGAGCCGCGGGACCAGCGGACCGTCCGCAGAAATGCCTGCGGCAGGTCCACCGGAGCCGCGGGACCAGCGGACCGTCCGCAGAAATGCCTGCGGCAGGTCCACCGGAGCCGCGGGACCAGCGGACCGTCCGCAGAAATGCCTGCGGCAGGTCCACCGGAGCCGCGGGACCAGCGGACCGTCCGCAGAAATGCCTGCGGCAGGTCCACCGGAGCCGCGGGACCAGCGGACCGTCCGCAGAAATGCCTGCGGCAGGTCCACCGGAGCCGCGGGACCAGCGGACCGTCCGCAGAAATGCCTGCGGCAGGTCCACCGGAGCCGCGGGACCAGCGGACCGTCCGCAGAAATGCCTGCGGCAGGTCCACCGGAGCCGCGGGACCAGCGGACCGTCCGCAGAAATGCCTGCGGCAGGTCCACCGGAGCCGCGGGACCAGCGGACCGTCCGCAGAAATGCCTGCGGCAGGTCCACCGGAGCCGCGGGACCAGCGGACCGTCCGCAGAAATGCCTGCGGCAGGTCCACCGGAGCCGCGGGACCAGCGGACCGTCCGCAGAAATGCCTGCGGCAGGTCCACCGGAGCCGCGGGACCAGCGGACCGTCCGCAGAAATGCCTGCGGCAGGTCCACCGGAGCCGCGGGACCAGCGGACCGTCCGCAGAAATGCCTGCGGCAGGTCCACCGGAGCCGCGGGACCAGCGGACCGTCCGCAGAAATGCCTGCGGCAGGTCCACCGGAGCCGCGGGACCAGCGGACCGTCCGCAGAAATGCCTGCGGCAGGTCCACCGGAGCCGCGGGACCAGCGGACCGTCCGCAGAAATGCCTGCGGCAGGTCCACCGGAGCCGCGGGACCAGCGGACCGTCCGCAGAAATGCCTGCGGCAGGTCCACCGGAGCCGCGGGACCAGCGGACCGTCCGCAGAAATGCCTGCGGCAGGTCCACCGGAGCCGCGGGACCAGCGGACCGTCCGCAGAAATGCCTGCGGCAGGTCCACCGGAGCCGCGGGACCAGCGGACCGTCCGCAGAAATGCCTGCGGCAGGTCCACCGGAGCCGCGGGACCAGCGGACCGTCCGCAGAAATGCCTGCGGCAGGTCCACCGGAGCCGCGGGACCAGCGGACCGTCCGCAGAAATGCCTGCGGCAGGTCCACCGGAGCCGCGGGACCAGCGGACCGTCCGCAGAAATGCCTGCGGCAGGTCCACCGGAGCCGCGGGACCAGCGGACCGTCCGCAGAAATGCCTGCGGCAGGTCCACCGGAGCCACGGGACCAGTAGACCCTCCGCAGGTACGACTGCGGCAGCTCCACCGGAGCCGCCTGCCACCCCCCCGGCAAAATGCCGCCCCCCCCATAATGCTGGCGCCCTAGGCGAATGCCTAAGTCGCCTAAATGAAAGCGCCGGCCCTGTACCTCGTCAGGTTCTCTCTAGGACTTCTTCTTTCCAAGCAAGCTTTTACAATCTCTCATCATATGTACATCCCACATATAATTCTCTATCTTCATTGCCCTGCACAACAACTTTTCAATTTCTGCTCTGTCTTTTTTAAGGGCAGACAACTGTAGCTGAACACATTACAAAAGAAACTGGTAGACTATCTGTCATTTGATATTACATGATTTGGGGGCATTGTTTTATGTGTATTTTAATGTAAACAAGCACTGTTTGGTTTTTTCCCCTCAATTGTAGACATCTATTCTTTAATGAATTGTCAGTTTTTACCATCTTGAACAATATATTCCAAAGGCTCTGATCCTGCAAAGCATTTATGCATGTGCTTAATTTTACTGTGAATAGTCCTAGTGAAGTCAGCAGAGCAAGTTAAAGTTAAGTATATGCATAAGTGCATGCAGAATTGGGGTGTAAGTCTCTTCTTCAGAAGATCCTGCAAATTCACATCCCATCAGTCAAGTGCATTACTTTACACTCTTCCAATAATATCTGTCATTATATTGTTGTGATGGTTCTCATGGCACCCAGAACTGTGAGCCACCTTGTTACTGCCTGACTCCAGTGAGAAGGAGTCTTACCAGTGGTAACTGAGTGTTAGACTGGTGGTATTAGGAAGCTTTCAGCCACTGTCCTCCAGGCCAGTGGTTCTCAAAGCTGTTCCACCACTTATTCAGGCTGTGGGAAGCGGTGGGGGCCGAGGGATGTGCTAGCCACCACTTCCCGCAGCCCCCATTGGCCTGGAGTGGTGAACCATAGCCAGTGGGAGCTGCGATCGACCGAACCTGCAGATGTGGCAGGTAAACAAACCGGCCCGGCCTGCCAGGTGCTTTCCCTGAACAAGCGGTGGACTAGCTTTGAGAACCACTGCTCCAGGTTATGCTAGCCTTGTCTTTGCCTATCAAGTTAACAAGCAGTGAACCCTGTCCCTGAGGCGGTGCACTCCTGAAGGATTTCCCTGTGATATCCAGCCTCTGATGCTGGTTGTTTATGGAAATCTCAGGTCCTCTGCTCAGCAAAGGAGAAGTGCACCCCAGTTTACCAGCTTTTCCTTAAACAACCATTCCTGTGTAACACAGAACTTATAACACTGCTCTACAGCCAAAATGCTTCTGAAATAAATGTAGTCAAACTTTACTAATTCTGGGTCACTGAGAACGAAAATGATGCTTAAAATTGTTGATTGGCTCTAGTTTAGCTGTTGGGCTCCAGACTACGGCAGTGGAATCTCCTGGCAGGTGATGTTAGGGTTTCCATGTTCCGTGACCGTCAAAAGGATCTTGTCCCATTCTTCTTCATGGAAGGTGATCTTGTAGCCTGCAACAACATCGATGGTGTGATGGCAGCCCTCAACATCGTTCACGATCCAGATGAGTGGAGACTGTTCATTGATTCATCGAAGACGAGTCTTAAAGCTGTTTTGCTGCATAATGGCAATGTTTTGCCATCAATTCCAGTTGGTCATGCAGTCCATATGAAGGAAACCTATGACAACATGAAACAACTTTTGAGGTGCATAAACTATGACCAACATCAGTGGCAGCTTTGTGGCGATTTGAAGGTTGTTGCTCTCTTGCTTGGTCTGCAGACTGGATACACAAAGTACTGCTGTTTTCTCTGCGAATGGGATAGTCGTGCAAGAGATTCCCACTACATCAAGAAAGATTGGCCACTCCGACAGTCATTGGAGCCTGGGAGGAAAAGTGTTCAGCATCCACCACTTGTTGAATCAAGGAAGATTTTGTTACCACCCTTACACATCAAGCTGGGTCTGATGAAGAACTTTGTCAAGGCCATTGACAAAACACAAGCAGCTTTCAAGTACCTCCGTGGAAAATTTCCAAGGTTAAGTGAAGCTAAGATAAAGGAAGGTGTCTTTGTTGGTCCTCAGATTCGTGAACTTCTTCGAGATGATGCATTTGACCATGCACTGCGTGGCAAGGAAAAGACGGCATGGAAAGCCTTCCAGTTAGTGGCAATAAATTTTCTCAGAAACAACAAGGCAGACAACTACAGGTTGTTGGTGGAAAACCTCCTCAAGGCATACAAAAGCCTTGGTTGCAACATGTCACTAAAGATACATTTTTTGCACTCTCATCTAGATTTTTTTCCACCGAACTGCGGAGCAGTGAGCGACGAGCACGGCGAGCGATTTCACCAGGACATTGCAACAATGGAGAAACGCTATCAGGGCAAATGGAGCGCATCAATGCTTGCAGACTATTGCTGGACAGTGACAAGAGATGCTCCATTTAATGAATACAAGAGACAAGCCAAGAAGCGCCGAGTAGACACTGAATAGGACTAAACTATGTACATAATAGTTTTTTGCCTTTTGTTTCATAATAAATTTTATTTATATAACCCTTTTGCTGATTTTTAAAGTGTTACATAAACAGGACAGGTGAAATATTATCATGTAAAGCAACCATAAACACATGAAAAGACCTAGGTTTACAATTTATGATTAAAACTCTACTATCTACACAATACACATAGACATAAAATGTAAAACCTTAAATATCTTAGAAACAGTAGCCATTCAGTTGTTTTAATTGTCATATTTGAATTCAGCACATCAAAATACATAATAAATACCACATTTTATCTGTGAAGCAGACGACTTCTCAAAAATTGTAGACCAGTGTAATATAACAAAAGATTTATTTAAGGAAGAATAGAGATGCCACTAGGAACAAGAGAGAGTGATGGAAACAAATGGTTATAATACAAAACAAAATCATAAAATGCAAACTAGGGCCTACACTTTATTAATAGTTACCTTTTCTATCTAATAGAGTAGGTTTTCCCTCCAAAGTTCAGCCTGTTGCAGAGTGTGTTGGCTTCACAGGAACCAGGATCCAATCTTTCATTAAAAACACCCCTTCCCAACAAAATGTCTCCTCAGGGAATGGATACAGAATGCCTTTCCCCACTCTGTGATATACTGAAACAGTTGTTTGACTTCGTTCATAAACAGAGTGATCCCCTGTTGTAATGTTCCTTTTTTTTTACCTCCAAGTGGGTTGGTTGTTTGCGTTAGTCTTTGATGCTTTTTCATTGACTGTTCTGTGATGGGGCAAAGGTAGACAATTGAACCTTGCATTACATCACTGGCTAACCAGGGAGGGGCGGCAACTCCCTCCAGTATGGATAGGCCACCAGTGAGTAATATCGCTCCCTGGTGACTCCTTTTAATCTTAAGACTATAAGGGCATAAACTTCAAGTTACTTTATCCCTTAATTATTACCTGTCTGCACATCATACCATGGTTATGGACATCATTAAGTTGCAAGCTTTAAGTAGAGACCTTACATGTTATTCTTCATGGACATTGCTTACAGGGTATTTGTATTTGATATAACAAGCTTGTTGGGTCTGAGATGAGAGCTGTTTGCAAAGAGCAGATGACTCTCTTCCAAGAGATCGATGTGTGTCAATTGTCTAATCCTTTGATGAAGTGAGTCTCAACGGTAAAGAGCTGCAGAGCCACTGCATCAGGAAATGGAGTTGTAGAGTGTGTCAAAGTAGCTCATCCTGATATTGTATTGCACTTTTGTGTCATATTTTGTTGCTATAACCCAATGCAATTGTATGTTGATGCAATGTTACAAGGCAAATATTGCAATGCAGCATCAATAATAATATTTAAGCAAAACTTTTCAAACCTAGGTGCCTAATGGTAGGTTCCTAAATCTATCTTTAGGCCTTGGCCTTTGTACTGTAAGCATTTTTCATGTTCAAAGCACTTTACAGACATTTACTTAGCCTTCACAAACTACCTCTCAGGCAGATACATATTACTTCCATTTTACAGATGAGGAGAGAGGCAGAGAAGTTAAACAAATTGTTCAAGGCCTCAGAACAAGTTTGTGAAACATGGGAGTAAAACTTGGAAGTTCCTATTCTCAGTTATATCTTCAAGACACTTGACCATGCCTCTCTCAAGATACCACACTATGATAATGATTTCCCTTAATAGTCTCTTATTGCTGTGAGGGACTTATCTAATCAACAGCTTTTTCAACAAATCCTAGTATATTATTACTATCAGTCATTTTACTTCTTTATTAACTTTTCCAAAGAACAATGTAACATGTAGAAAGACATAACTTCCATTGCAGAAGACATATTGGTTGCCACTGTCAGTTTATACACTTATCCAAGTGATGTACTTTTTGTATTTAATTCTTTTTTGTTTTTTATTGTGTAAAATGAAGTGACTTGGTAGGAACTTCTCTTTTACTGTTGATGAGAAGGATCTACAAAATATTCAGGATGAGTAAATATATAATAGCAACTTTGTGCTACTCAGCACCTAGTAGCTTACTTAGAATATGTTAAAGTAGATTACAGTATTTCAGAATTCTGTTTCCTCCCAAGAGAAAGCTGTCATCTAGATCATTAAAAGAAAGTGATTTCCTTGCCTGGCACAAATGAGTCACAGAAAATGACCTTCTGCATAGTTTAATTTAGATCCAAGAATCCTCTGCAGAGCTGATATTCAAATCCATATGTTTTCAATGAAGAAAAGCACTGAAATATATTGTCATTAACAGAGATACCCACATCCAAAAAGTAGCATTCCACTTTGCCTGGATTTTTTGCTCAGACTGCTAATATCTGCTATCTGTATATGTCCAATACAGTAACTCCTCACTTAAAGTCGTCCCGGTTAATGTTGTTTCATTGTTACGTTGCTGCTCAATTAGGGAACATGCTCATTTAAAGTTGTGTAATGCTCCCTTCTAACGTCATTTAGCAGCCACCTGCTTTGTCTACTGCTTGCAGGAAGAGCAGCCCGTTGGAGCTAGCTGGTGGGGGCTTGGAACCAGGGTGGACCGGCAGTCCCCCTATCAGCTCCCCATGGCCCTAAGTTCCCTGTGCAGCAGCTGCCTGCAGTTCAGCTGTGTCCCTCCCCCCACTGCTATGTGCTGCTTCTGCCCTCTGTCTTGGAGCTGCTCCCTGAGACTCCTGCTTGCTGTGCCGGGGAGGAGGAGGGAAGGAAGAAGGGGGCTAATATCAGGATCTTCCCCCCTCTGCCCCTTCTCCTGCACCCTGATTACCCCATCTTCCATAGAGCAGGGCTCAGGATGGAGGGAGCTTGCAGCAGCTGTGGTCTCAGCAAGCTGATCTAATTAACAAGGCAGTGTACTTAAGGGAAATGCGCATATTTCCCTCCACTCCGGCTGCCTTGTGTAGAGAGAGAGTTAATCCTTGAGGACTCAGCCAATTGCTAGTTCATCATCTAGCAGTAAGGGAAATATCCCACCCTCTGACTGTTCCACCTCAACCAAGCTTCACAATCATCACTATGTACCAGTATTAAATTGCTTGTTTAAAACTTATACTCTGTGTGTGTGTGTGTGTGTGTGTGTGTGTAATATAGTCTTTTGTCTGGTGAAAAAAAATTCCCTGGAACCTAACCCCCACATTTACATTAATTCTTATGGGGAAATTGGATTCACTTAACATCGTTTCGCTTAAAGTCGCATTTTTCAGGAACATACCTACAACATTAAGTGAGGAGTTACTGTAGATCACCGCAGTTCACTTTTACAGCTCAACAATGGAGACCTAAAAAGAGCAACTTACATACTTTGGGTGTTTTTTACAATGTATTTATAACCTATTTAAATTTATATTTGAGTCTGGGCACTCAGAGGAGGAAAGGAAGGCCTTAGAGATCTTTACTTAAATTCTCACCCACCTTCCTAGTTTGGGAAGCTGTTATAATCTGAAGAGAACAATGTAGAAGAAAATTGGTGAGTTAAGGTGGGTCCAGAGGACTTTCCTCTCCATCTTATCTCTATCCCATTCCCAGAATGTCCATGTATGATATTTATTTACAGCCTTCACTGATGTCCCTCTCCATGACCAGCTGCTGAAAGTACTGCTCAGTACTGGAATGGACTGCACTATCCCCCAATTCTCCGTGATTCTCAGAAGAAAAAACAATTGAGGTCTGTCACAATCAGGTGTATTTTGTGCAAAGTTCAGTCCCTGTATCCATCCAGACCCTGGACAATCAGCTGAGACCATCAAGAAGGGAAGCTGTTTGTTCCAGTTGTTGTTTTGTGTGGCACGGATATTCATCACAGAGAACTGGACTGAGCACCTGAGCTTTTGTCACATAGGTCACTGAAAAGATGGAAGACACCAACTTTTGCACTATCACAGGGCAAATGGCCATTTAAGGGCAGATGGGGCCAGCCACATCTGTGCCATAAATATTTAGCTGCTTGCTAGTCTCAGGGGTGGGACTAAGGAGGTTCAGGTGATATCTTAATGGTCAGCTGGGCTTTATAAAAGGCCTGAGTGATCAGTCTGAAGGTTGGAGACACAAAGAGTAGCCAGGCTCTTGTAGAAGGTCATGAATCTAGGTCTAATAAGTGTACCCCAGGGGAACCAGCCTGGGTCCCCATAGCATTACGTCAGAGCAGGGCAAAGACTCAGAATAGGCTTTGTTCCCAACCCTGGATGGTGGGCTGAAGAGAAATCCCAAAGGGCAGAAGAACCTTTTTGGTTTGGGACTTCTTAGGGGGCACTTTTGCAACCCCAGAAGGGGTAAGAAATACCGTCTGGTAAGCAAAATACTTGGTTTTCTATCACTATGATTTCATCTAAAGGAAACAGAGAATGACCAACAAATGGAAATGAAAACAATGGGGCATGGTGCCTGTTATGGGGAAGGCCAGATATTAAAGATGAAATATTTTAGTTATGCATCAAGAAAAAGTGGAGATAATGTTGTGAACAGACTGATATGATACACAGGAGTGTTGTCAAGGGAACAGATAAAATGGAATGGAAAACTACAAGGAGTGGCTGGGCAACAGCAAACCAGACTACACAAGCCACAAGTAATGGCAATTGGTAGATTATGGGGTGATGAACCGTGAAATCATGAATCAGAATGTAAGAAGGCGATAGTTTCTCTTAAATGCTGAAAAGTCATTAAAATGCTTTTTGTCCAACCTGTCGTCTTACAACTGTTATTAATGGATTCTATAAATCTGTTGACAATTGCTTCTTCTGGTAGCTGGGACACTGGATTTAGATTTAAAAGATCTGGGTTCAAATGCTAGTTGTGCCACTGACTTGCAGTGAGCTTGGGCAAGTCACCTATGCCCAGATCCACGAAGGTACTTAGGCGCCGAAGTCCCCATTTTAGGCACCACTGTAATCCTCAAAACTGACTGCTGCCTAACCCTATAGATGCCTTAGCTCACTCAGCATCTGTTCTAAATGTTTGCTGCAGTGGTACTGGAACAGTTTATATAGTTGGGTGCTGAGAGCCATTGAACCAAACTGTAAACCCTCTATATGATGGAAACCACTTCAAGCCAGCAGGTGTAACAGCGCCCCCAGCACCCACATCTATGGTTTGCTGTAAAACTTCTGTCAGTTCCTGTGTTTCTGCCTTTGGGCATGTACACTGCTCCCTCACTCTAGGCGGCAGGATGCCTATCTCTTATTTATGCCTCAGTGTGCTCCAGTAACTGGGGGAAGACTGACAGCCTCACAACACTGGGCCAGAGAGAGAGAGAATGACACTCTAGCTTGGCATTTAGGGTACCCACCTGGGAGATGGGAGACCCAGGATCCAGTCCTCCTGCTCTAATGATTCTTCAGTTATTTAGACGCAGAGGAACAGCTTGAACAGGAGAGACTGAGGGAGCCCCATATCAGAGTATCCCATAGCTCAGAGGTTAAGGCACTCTCCTGAGAGCTGGGAAGCCCCTGTTCAAATTCTTTCCCCCTCAGGCAGATCTTCCATAACCTTGGTGGTTGCTCTAACCCCCTAGACTAAGGCGGGTTGGCAGAATTTACTTTTTATTTTTATTTTATAATTTAGTCAGCTTTTATCATTTTTATTATTTTGAAGATTTTTTTTTTCTATTTTTATTTTTCCAGGGGAGGGGAATGGGGTTGGGGTGAGGACAGTACTGACAGCGAGGCTGCAGGGGCTCCCAAGACACCAGGGCACAAGGTACAGGGGAGGCCATGGTCATCCTGGCTCAACAGAGCAGAGCCCACCAGTCAGGACTCTATGGAGGAGGAAACCCTGGCTATGGGGGATGCCTCCTCTGCTTTAACAGTTGCTGCCCAGGAACAGCTCCCACTCTCCTGGCTGGTGAGTGAGCAAGCAGGATTGTTACAGTGAGCTGCAGAGGGCTCCCTGCACAACTGCAGGGTCAGTGACTCCTGATCCCTGCAGGAACAAGGTGTGGGGAAGGCTGTGGTTCTGGCCCAGGAGAGCACAGACTCCTGGCCAGAGCTAGGAGGAGGACAAGTCTGACTGAGAGGGAGGCCACCTTGAAGCTGAATGGCTGCTGCTGCACTACTCCCCCTCCTCTTTGCAGCCTGGACAGGGGTCTCTGCTCTGCTGGGCCAGAACCACAGCTTTCCCTGCACCTTGTGCCTGCAGGGATCAGGTGGCACCAGTCCTGAGGCAGTGCAGGGAGCCTTCTGCAGCTCCGCTGTCACGGACCCACTGGCTCACTCCCATGACAGTGGGTCTGAAGAGGGCTCTCTGTTCTGCCTCAGAGCCAGTGACACCTGATCCCTGCAGACAAGCTGTTACCAACTGATACCATTTCCCCCCATCAATTTCAGCAGACACACTAAAAATCAACATATATCAACAGTTACTGATTAAAAGCAAATCCCGCCAAGCCTAGCTAAAAGTTCTAAGATGGCACTGGCACCAGCACCACCACCTCTCATTTTGTGTGGAGTGAGGCAGGTGTCTAAGTCATTCTCACAAGAAATAACATAGGCCATGTGACTCCAGGAGAGGGGTTCCTGTTTGCGGATCACAGGCTGAGATAGGCACTTGCCTGTGGACCAGACTTAGGAGCGCAACTCCCTGAGGCAGTGCGGTTTAAGACACACCCCTCTTGTTGGCATCTCCCACTGACTAGTTTAGGTGGGGCAACCACCTAGTGTCCTGGATTTGTCAATCCCACTCCCAGGTGCCTGTCTTTCCCCATGCATTGCACAGGAAGCCTAGGCACCTAACTCAGACTTTGTGGATTGCAGCGTTGTTTTCTGATTTTCTAAAGTTAGGCTTTGTGACAGTGTTGCCACGCAAAAGCCCCTTTGTGGATATGGGCCTTAATGTGTCTGAATAATCTCCTTTTAGCATTCTCAACACGGGGATAAATACTTCACTACCTCACAAGAGCACTGAGGATAAATTCACTGTAGAGGGACTGCATGTGTTGTCCCTCCCTCTAAACAGTAACTTCATCTCCTGAGCATTATCTTTTTGTTCCGTTGTTTTGGCTGGGGATTAATTTTTGGCAGGGTGTAACAGGCTGGCGGTATTTGCCCAAAACACTCACCCTGTTAGCAGTTAACACTGATCCTCTTGGAAATGTTAAGTGAGTTCTGATGACTCACTGAGACTTCACTGAAAAAATACACAGTTTTTTACACTGAGCTAGATAGCTTGAGATGGCTCTTCTGACGTAAAATCCTAGTGGAAATCAGATTCAGTGCAGTTAGCTGAGGTCACCCTGTACTCCTAGTGGGGCTGACTTTGACTAACTATAATGAGGAGAAACTACAGTGCCATGTCTCCAATTGGATTTTACATAGAGCACTAACCTGAGCTAGCTCTGGATGTAAAAATGGTATACTTTCACAGAAAAGACACAGGCAGCCAGTGTTGGCAAGTAGCTTGTTACCCCACCTGGGAATAAAGGAGGTAGGAGTAATAGTGACTGTCAAAAAAATTAAAAAAGGTAACTACAGGGTGGGCTGAGCTGTTTGGAGAGTGGAACCCTAGGGTCAGACAATGTTTCAGAGAAGATTTGAGCTGAACTTAGTTATCTTTATTGTTAATGTATATGGTAACAAAATCAAATCCAGGAAGAGGGTGTCTTTGGACCCTTAATGTTTGAGAAGGCTGGGGGATATGTCTGATTATACAGGGATTAGTTGATTTATATTGCGTTCTCAGCAGCAGGCTGAGTATTTTTATGAACAGCTCTGCCTGCTGTAGAGCCAATGTCTATGGCCTTTAGCTGGTTGTGTGGTTTGGAAAGTCATGGATTCTTTGGGATGGAGAAGGCCCCAGTAGAAGTATAGACACTCATCACAGTTAGATAATAACCTTAAATAGGGTGGAGTACTATAGTTAACAACATTCAGAATATTAATTTTTTTAAAAATATTGTTTTGGAAAAAAGTGGGTTTTCTGCATGCATGTTTGTAATGCTTATGTTCTGACTACAGAACATCAAGCATAGATAGCACTTTGGAAGGGAAAATGTCTTTGCAATATACCAAGCAGACAGTTCAATGTAAGGCTCAAGCAGCCCCAAACTCCTGTGGTGTGGCAGAGGATAAAGGAGGCCTGTTTGTTTCCCTTCAGTTTGAAACAGTTTGCTGACTGTGCAGTAGAGCTTTATTTTATGCATTCCAGCTCTAGTGGGAGCTAGTACAGCTGGCAAATAGGTGATGGTATTGAGTATTTTGCCCACTAATAACTGCAGGTAGCTTTTCTTTGCTCTGTATTTCACAGAAGACCACAGGTGGGTACAAACTTGTGGCACAGTGAGCCACAAAAGCTTAGGGCCAAGTCATTCCCTCAGTTATCCTATGTAATTCATTTCACTTCAGTGGGGTTGCATGGATGAAAATGACAGCAGAATCTGGCCCCATAATTCTATGTAAGAGCAGAGTAATACTAAGCAAAAAAATAAAAAGTATATATGAATTGTACTGCAGTGGCACTACTGACACCTCTGGTCCTTTCTGGCACAACAGAAAAACACAGGACATACTAGAGGGGTGAGTCCAAAACAACTCGTTTTTCCATCACAGGAATTAGCATTCTAAACAAGACTTAAGAACTAGACCTGCAAAGGTGATTATTTATTTTGTGAAATTCCTAAAGGTGGGAGATGTATCAAAGCTGTGAAGTGAGGCAAATGGCGTCATAATGTATTTAGCAAGTAGTATTATGCCAACCACAGAAAGAGAGCAAGAGGGAGAGGTATAATACATTCTTTGAGGCTTGAATATTATTTAATGTACACAGCAAGGAAACAGGTTTCTTTAACTTGGTGTTTTCTATAGTACCTTTTACTGGGGTGTAGATGGAATTTCCCCTATTGCTAACAAATAACCATGCAAAGGTAACAAGAGTGTCTTTTGTATGAGATTTAAAAACCCAAGGTCCTTTCTGCTTGGTGTGAATGTTAAAAATCTCATAGCACTTTGGATAAGAGAAGTTTGTCTACTTGCTTGTGGTTAAAATTTCCATGTGTGTCTCTGTTTCACAGAATGCTGTGTACCAACTGATTGCCACTATTCATTGAAGAAGTGGCTGCATTTCAGTGTTGGTAAAAGTATTTTGTGCTGTAATATGCTTGAAGTGGAGAGAGAAGGGAGTTAGGCAAACAGTTGCTCCAAACTGTATGTTCCCCTTTGAGTCCACGGGACTAAAATGATTAACACATTGTAAGTTTAAGCCTTTTTAAGTTCTAAAGGGAGGATCTTGTAAAGCACGTTGGGAATCTTAAGGACAAAAGGTGCTAGATAAATGTAAATATCACTAGGTGTCACTTGGCCACATGGACAACAAGAGCGAATCAGTCAGTCAACAATTCCCTAAGATAATCTTTACCTCCTTTTTCAGTCTCTGAACTTGCAGATTCCAAAAGGAAATTGACATCATAGCTGCTTACAGTGCAAAATTGAAAAGCCTGAGAGATTTTTCTTCTTACCTGACCCTCTACTCTGATTACAGCCCCTGATTGTTTCCACTTGCCATTTAAAAATATTGACCTCTAATACATATTTTTAAAAAACAAGAAAATGAATAGCTTTGTCCAGAATCACCTCAAGCACTTGATGGGACTGAATTACCAAGTTCTTCACAGCCTGTTTGAACTATTGTTCCTCCTCCTCCACAAGCTTCCTGCCTCAAGTGAGAATGACTGACTGCCTTTGGGATTTTCCTCCTGCTTTCTTCTGTGTCTCCCACCTATCTACCAGCTTCTTTATGTTTGCTCAGGCTCTCCTTCACCAGTTTGTTCTTCCCTGCCTCTTTTTTCTCACTTCTAAAGCACATGGCTAGAATGAGGAGCTTAGCATCAACAGAGCCGGCATTGGCATTTTGGGGGAAGAGCACGCACACAACAGCATTTTGCTGCCTTTCGCAAATGTAGCTGACTCCTATCCACCAAGATCACACCACTCTGCACAGAGATAGCCTAAGGTTCTTGGAAGGTCAGTAGGAGAATTTTTTTTTTTTTGTGATACATCCTAAATTGAAACGTTCATTTTACATTAAAAGTGTGTGTGTGTAATCTTTCAGTTGCTCCAGGCTGCTGCTACAGAAGTGGGACCCAGCTGGTTGAGTTGTTTCCTTCAACCCTGGCAATTAGTTTATACTCTGAAAGCTTACATTTGCACAAAAAAGGACTAGAAACTTTTCTATTAAATCTTTTTTACTTCTTTCTCCAATTGTGGAGGAGATGCTGCAGCCAGCTGTTGGCTTTATGAAGTCTAGCTTAGCGTCGAGCACCGACGTGGGTTGTGTTTCTTGGTCTAGTTTCACACATGAGCATCCGAGCATTGAAGCAGAGCTTCCTGCTGTACTCATGTGGTCAGGCAGAGTGGGATTTGCTGAGGACCAAACTGAGCAAAGAAACAATGTTTGCTAGTTCGCAGGTGGGCGTTACTCTGACTGTGATCGGGTTAATGAGATAGGCTGGGGTTTCCTCCGCCTTTGTCTGAAGGCTGGGTTTTAATTTGGGTTCTGTGAACAGGCCGTGGAGGGGTTTCACGGTCAGCTCACCCTGCCTTTTTTAAGGCTAGAGGGGAGAGCGATCCTGACTGCTTTCTTTTACTGTAGCAGGGGATGAAGGTTGAGAACAAGTGCTCTGTAGCATATAGCGCTGCGCACCATGGGAGGGGGATCCTGTAGATGGACCCCGAGTCAGACCCAGTGGGGAGTGTCCTACCTAGTGTGCACTTGGGAAGAGTAATAAACTCTGGGTGCCCACCCGAGCTGTCCGGTCCCCCTCACAGCTGTGGGTCCCTTTCACAGCTGGGGTGCTACGATCACCTTGCTAAGGGCCCAGATCCTGGAGATAGTGACCCGGGGGGCTGGGATAAGGTCTCTGGTCAGGTAGCGGGGCCCTTCTCCCGGCCCCGGCCCCGGCCCAGCTCGCCAGCTGTTCGGGGCTGTAACACTCCCCCTGTTTCTTGTTCTCTCCCAATTGGGAGCGGCTCGCCCGAGCGGCCCAATGAGCGGCGCGGCCGGGCGCTCCGCTAGCCAATGGGGTGGCGGCTGCGGGGGCGGCGCTGGTCTGCGCTAGCCGAGCCAGCAGCAGCGGCAGCGGCAGCGGCGGCTGTGCAGTGTGCTTGCTCGTCAGTCTGCTGGAGCCGCACAGCCAGCCATCTCCGACCCACCGCGGCAGGCGCTGCCCGTCTCCCTTCTCCCTGTCCGTGCGTCTCCGCGGTGGAGGAGCTTGAGCGCCGCTGGGAGCCAGGCTAGGCGGCACCATGGCGGTGGAGGAAGAGGGGCTCCGGGTTTTTCAGAGCGTCAGGATTAAAATAGGTAAGAGCAGGAGAAGGGAGCGTCCCCGGCCGCCAACAAAGGGCGCGAGGGGGGCTCTTTGCAGCCTTGGCGTGGGCTCTGGGGCCGCGGGGCTGCTGCCTAACTGCAGGTACCTTCTTGCACTGGGAGCTACAGTGCATCGAGGCTTCTCTGCCCTAGCCCTCCCTCCCTCCCTCCCTCTAAAGCGAGTGCTGAGGAGGCAGCAGCCGCCTGGCTAGGCACTGTGGGGTCCCGTTGCCTTTTACAGCAGCTGCGCTGCCTCATCCCTCCTAGCCGGGACGGCTCTGCGCGTAGAGCGTTCTTCAGCCTGCCCAGCTACTGCCCTGCCTGCTTCTTGTCCCTTCTGAAGTTTCTTCGCAAAGGCTCCGCCTCAGAGGGGCGATGGATGCTGAGAAGGACGCTATGGGTCTGTCCTGCCTGAAGTGGGTTGGGTTGTTCCTTAAAATCGTGCAACAACATCCCGACTAGAAACTGACCAGCTGCAGCAGCATCTTTGTCAGTTACAGTTAGAAACTAAACAAAACAGCCTGTCCCTTGGACTTGTCTTTCAAACGCGCTCTTCCCCCACCCCTCGCGTGGAAGTGCATTGGACATGGAGAATGCAAATCTCTGTTTCTTTTAGATTCCTAGTCCCACTAGTATTGGTGACAGATTATGTAATACGATGGATGAACAACCTGGGGCATTATCTGCATGAGCCCTAGGACTTGATTTTTGCTAAATTACACTGAAGAGGTATGAAGAACGGTTTGAAGACTAACAAAGCCAATCATCACTGGTCCTGCTTTGAGCGGGGGGGGGGGGGGATTGGACTAGATGACCTCCTGAGGTCCCTTCCAACCCTGATATTCTATGATCAGTTTTGTGCATCGTTTGCTAAAACTGATGTGGAGAAATAGAAGGGCATAAAATGACTAGCAGTAGGTTAGATGCATAAGATTTTCATGCATCTGATATTGCTACAGTCTCACGTATTGTGGAAACTAAGCTATTGTCATGTGGCTGTTGCAAAAGGTAGCTCACTTTGTTTTAGAGATGCATTGCTAATTTAGCTGCTGAGTGATTTCCAAACCACACTATTAGAAAGTAAGCGACAGATGTCACTGTGTTGTAGATTAAAACTCTCTCTGGTAGTGTTTTGAGTGTGCAGGGCTGTTGGGAAATCCCTTGTTTCCTTAACAGAATAAACGCACTTCATTTTGAAGGGGAACACTTTGTTTTGCTTTTTTTCTCTGCTATTTGGGGCAGTTGGGAGTTTGAAAGGAAGCTAAGGCGCCTAACTCCCACTGAGGGCTAAGAGAGTTAGATGATTAATTCCTTTTTGTGCTTTTGAAAATCACTGTTGACATGTTGATACTCCTAAAAGCAACTTCATTCCTATCAACTGTAATGCAAGATAAAGTAAAACAAGTTAGAGAGTAAATCTCATTACTCAAGTAACAAAATAGTATTTCAAGGAGATGGTAACATGTTACCTTGCTGTTAGGATCCTTCCCTCATTAATCCAGTTACACAGTAGCTTAGAATACAAAATTTGGCACCACAGAAATAAAATGTTATGGTAACATGAATGGGACTAGCTTTCAAGTTTCCTTGAAGGAGGAAAAAAAAAATCACATTTAATGTCTTGTTGTGGTAGGTGTATTAAAAAGAGGAATTCATGGAATAGCAGTATGTTGTAACTAAAGAAGTAGTAGTAACGGAAGAATTTCTGTCTACCATTTTGCATGTAAGGAAAACCACTGCAAGTAGTATAGCATTGACTGGCATTCACTGAAGGGAGTAATGTGATGGTGTCATAACTAATTGACTGCCATAATTGAAATATGCCTGAGTGACAGAAAAGATATAATTTAGCAACAACTGCAAAAGGTTTGACATTAATCTGACCAAAGCATTTGCTAAAGTTAATCCCATTTCAGAATTTAATATCTGCACCCTAATTAGAGTAATTTTTGATTTGATACTCAATACTAGAATAGGTTTCAGGGTGGTAGCCATGTTAGTTTGTATCAGCAAAAACAAGGAGTCCTTGTCTCTAAGGTGCCACAAGGACTCCTCATTGTTAATACTAGAGTAGTGATTCATGGGCACTTATGCATAGTTACTACAGTGAGAAAAAACTGTATCTATGTGTCATTGACACTAGAATGCCTAACCTTTTGTTCCTAAAATAAAGATCATCTATCTGATGTGGTAGGAGTAACTCCAATAGGTCAGGTAGCAGAGCGGATTGGTATGCACATGAGATTTGACTTTTTAATCCAGTAGAGGGCAATGGTAAATGTATACAGGAGCCAATTTGTTCCTTCTGTCATTTTATAGTAGTAATGTCTTTGAAATTTTATTAATCTAACATTCATGGCAGGAGTTCCTGAAGAAATGCTTATATAACAAGTTTTGTTGAAATGTTAAACACTTATGGGACTTGAGTATGTTCTCACAGAGGTGAAAGTCATGTCAGCAAAACAGAGGTGGCAGGATAGCTGCCATTTCTGAACTGACTGGGAAAAACTGGCATGTTGATGTTGTCTCCGTTCTGTTTAGTAGGTGTTGTGAAGTGGTTGTGACCTGCATAATTTTGCCAAGATGCTTTAGAGTTCCGACTTTCCATCTCAAAGGTGGAACAAATGGTCTTTATGTGCACTCAGAAGAAATAATATGTAGTATTTGTATTGCACTCAGTCTTCATGAGCGTTTGGAATTTTATTCAGACATCTACAAGCTAGAGGTAGACATGAAAGAGGAAATGAGAGGCAAGGAGCCACAATCCACTTCAATCAACTTTTAGGAGTGGAAATCTCTTCATACCTATCTGTCTTGAGGTTTTTGTGCCCATCACTAGTATCCAAGTCGAATTCTGTTTGCCCTTCCCTGGCTGGATTTGTTTACATTTTTTGGCTATATAAAATATAGTTCATGGTTGGAAAAGCTCTGTCATATTGCTCTAAAAGTGATCAGACTCTGGATCAGTTCTAATCTTCTTTGGAAATTCATTTCTAAGCCAAATTTCTTTGACCAAAATCATTAGTACTTGGTTTTGTGAGCTGTGTTATCCCAGAGGAGCACTTCTGTCATGTCATGGATGGAGAAATGGCCACATACAGCAGGGTCCTGACCTGCTGAAGACACTGAATACCTTGAAATAGCAATGGCAGTGGATTGTCAGATGGACTCGAGGTCTTGTGCTTGTGAATCACCATGGAAAGATCTTGTCTGAGAGGAAGAAGTATCATTCCCTAGGAAGCTGCAGATGGAAGAAAGCATTAGTGGGCCAAAAAAAGTCAACTGATTGTCCAGGATCAATGATTGAGTTTAATGAACAGAACCACTTCAAGCCAAGTAGGGTTTGATGTCTTAGTTCTTTACAATGTTTCCCTGTTTTGAAGAGGATCATGCTAGTCTTGTCTTGATTCAGCTTGAGCCAGTTGCTCTCCCTTTAGGACTTAATCTTGTGTGGACTTTGTGACATTCTTGTGATTGCATTGTTTGCATCTGTGGAGAATGGCTTTCTTCTGTTTCTATGGCTGGCATATCATGAGCAGTGAAGCTGATTCTACAGATGATCTCATGTAGATATTGAAGAGGAGATAAAATGAGGGGGATGCCTTTGAGACACTGTGGGTGAGGGCTTTTGGGAAAGAGGACCTGTCGCTACACTAACTCTCCTTTTTGTGGTCCTCTCCATTGGAAGAACTCAGTGCCTGTCTGCTTTTGCTCATGGTTCCCTCGATTAGAATAAAATCATTATTACAGGAAAGCAGCATATGGACAGAAATAAATAGGTATTTATTGTCTTTGCTAAATATTTCCCTTCAAGGTCGGATTTTATTTGGCTACTTTTTACTGAAACTGTATTTTCACATTGTCCATCTTTCTTCATTGAAAATTTATTTTTTTACAGGAATCTCTCAAACATAAACAAAACAATGTGTCTTGTAAGACTAAACAAATGCTTCCTATAAGATCGCTACTTTGAGGAAGTGTGCAGCTCTGATATTTCCATGAGTCAGGGTTTCAGAACCTGAAAGGAAACAACATAAGATTTGTGGCAGATGATTGGCTGGAAAAACTACAAAGAGTGCTTCTGCTTGGCAACATAGTTACTGTTAATAATACTTATGCTCTACTTAATTGCTACCCTTTTCTCTCCTTTGACTCGTGTCATTTTACTACTTAACTACAATTACAGAAATAAAAGCAAAGTACATATTTAGCACATTCAGCATTTCTGCAATGGAAAGCTATAACCTGGGTAGTAGGAAAGAACAAATCCTACACTACAGGAATAACAGGCCTGTGTTACGATGAAAGTTAGATTACACAATCATAGTGGTCCATTTTGGCCTTAAAATATATGAACTTTGGGTTTAATAAAATACCTTAAATCTTGCAGTGTTGTATCCAGGAATGTTAAATTTATGCTATTCTCTTGATCGTATAACTTAGTGCTTTTGAGCGAATGTTCAAAAATCATATGTAATAAGAGTTCTCACAGTTGACTATCCTTTTTATCTGTAGGTTTGGATGTTGAGATTAATCCTACAGTACTTCTAGAAACAGCCCAACAGATATCAATCTCTTGTGGGAGGGCTGATGGACTGAACTCTTCATTTGGAAGTCATGAGTGAAATAAGACTGATTTCAGAACATAACTCACGTGGGTGATTTCATTGTGTAACTTTGATATGGATGATATATCCAGCTCAGTAGCGAGTTAGAACTGAAACTCAAGAATGTTATAGTGCTCATACCGTGCCTGACTTTGTTACCAATTTTCTGGAATACTGTAATGCACTCATATGTAGAAATGGAGAAGGGAAGTAGTGTTTTAGAAATGATGCATTATGTAGTACTTTGTGTATGAAATGGGTCATTGTGGAAATAGTAAAGTCAACTACATCTGTAAACAGAGTAGTGATACAATGAGTGCACAAACATTGGATTAAACATTTTCTCAGCAAGTCACTTTTTTCCTTAATCTGTGCTTTAAAAATGACTTATTGTGAGAAATATATACATATAAAATGTCATGGGGTGGGGGAGAAGAATGATTTATTGATCAGTTGTTTCAAGATCAGTAGAGCAGCAAATGATGGAAACTAGGCGAAGCTAATTGCCCGTCCCCAGATATATTTAAGAATTCACAAGATCAGAACCACACTAAAATGTTAAGAAATACTACTGATGGTGTGTCGGGGAGGGGGCGGAGTGGTAATTTAAACAGCGTTGCTTGTTGTTTGGTATGTTAGCCCTTTATTTAAAGTGTGAGACTGGATGATTTAAGGGGATTCATAGTAGATAGACTTTCATCTCTAGCGCACCGATTCAAACCTTATTCAGCTTGGTATCAACCACATTTGGTGGTGGTTCAGTGTGCTGTGTGAAAGGAATGGTGGTCAGCCCTCGTCCATGTGGAGAGAGCGCTACATACAATAGGCTGTTCTGACAGACCCATAAGAGAGTACAAGGGTTGAATGGATATGGAGAACAAACTACCACCTGACCCTTAAGGATGGCCCCACCAGCTGAGGACCGAGGTAAATTATTAAGGCAGCACGGTAAAAACTTTGCTCCTGTGGGTTTTTGTCCTTGCTATAAGAATAGCAGAGGATGCTAGTCTTCGGGGCTGTCGGTCTTGTACCTTTCATGATTTCTAAATTAACTTAATCACATTTTGTAAAATTATACAGATCCTGCACATGGGAACAAAACCAAATATGGTTCAGTTTCTGGAGGGTCTGGAGCCACAGTTACTAGGTCAAAAAAACAGATTAATTCAGGACAGTAGGGACTCTGAACATAACTTCCCAGTTTTTTTGTTTCTGGAATTAGCAGCCATGCTATCCTTTGATCCCATGGTCATGGTTAACAAATAGTGATTCTTCGAGTTTTCAGAAATATAGTTAAGTGTCTTAATCTGCAGGTCAAAGCACCCAGTGTTCTCCAACATCAAGAGCTCCATTATATGATACTTGATATCCTAACCTGTGATCGTTTTCCAGAAAACGCATTTGTCAATTTGTCATTGTATTGAAATAACTTTTTAGGATAGCTTTTATTAGTGGGAAAACAAATACTCTGTTACTGAGATTATATTCAGTCACAATATTAGCGTCTGTTACTACTTACTGTGTGCCTACAATTGTCTGTTTTTGCATTACTCTGTCTGATACTAATCTCCCTCAAGTTTCATGTGTCAACATGGGGGCTTCTCTCCTAGCTGCTGCACCAAGATTAATAGACTATTCATCCTGGCCACGTTCCCTTGGAAGTTTTGTTTCCTGTGTGACAACTAAGGGTGAACAGATCAAGACTTGAAATCAGCTGCTGTGTAACATTGTTCTGAGGCTACACAAGAGGATTAAAAATCCTACAAACAGCGCAGGCAGGACATAGTCTCTAGGGCCATATTTGTATTAGATAACTGCTTATATATCATGCTGAGATATAGGACCTATGACAACTGTCTGATTACTGTTCCCATGTGGTTGGCTGATTTACTATTACCAAGTGCAAAAAACCCCAGAAGTAAATGGTGTAACTTTGGTTATAACTACGTCGTGCTAACAAAAGAATTTGCATTTTTGCACTTCATATATTAAGTGATTTTTCTCATGTAAAAGCAACTTCATAGTTAAGGCTGCAACTATGCCACATTAGAAGAAAAATCCCTTTGATGTAAAGAGATCATTGGATGGGTGTGAGGTAGGTACGTTTAATTAACTTTTATGATTCGACGGTGGGGTCATGGGGTTTTTTCTTCCTCACTCTGGCCCAGTATTGTCCACTAGACTATATAAAAGATGATTCTCTGTTAACTGCCTTTTCCTAATTAGATATTTCATCATGATGATGATGATGGATACAGCAATTTGTTGTACACTCTTCCCCATCCCATTCAAATGCCTGAGTGAGAGAGATCTGGCCAGAAGTCTGAAACAGGGAAATAGACATTTTTAAGGGGTTTTCAGATATGGTTGGCATTTTACAAGTAGCAGCAAAGTACTTACCACAATAGCAAGGAATGGGGAGAGAGCCAAAACTTTTTTAAAAGTATTTTAAAAGGTGATAGTTTTTAGACTTAGTCCTGACCCTAAAGCAAAAATAGAAAGATCTACAATAAAAAAAACACAACCCTAAACATAGCTATTGATGATGTGCTGTATTGCTAACTGCAGGATAAACAGGCAAATCTCCTAGATGTTACAAATGAAAACAAAATGGCGTTATAGAATCCTGAAGGGACCTTAAGACTCTTCTTCTTCCCCACCCACCCCCGTGCCAGTTCTCAGGCTAATGAAGGATTGGAGGTCTCACTCTGATCTCATTTACTATTGTAAGTTGGGGATAAACCAGTAGAAGCCAATAGCTGACACTGGTGTGAGATTTGAATGGTCTCTGGTGAATTGTTGATTACGGCATTTGATCTCTTAAACCAGTGATATTCAGACTGAGGCTCTTGAGCTGCAAGTAGCTCTTTAATGTGTGTCTTTGCAGCACATGATATTAAACACGGTGTGATTTAATTATTAACCAATCAGGAGGCTTTTACTATGTTGTTAACTGATTGTAGTTCATATAATAATACTTGGTCAGTTATTTTGCTGTGAGAATGTGTGTGTATATGTGACTAAATATTTCCCTTTCATATTGTTGAAATACAAAAATATAGTACTACGGTAAATAAAACAATGAATTCACACTATTGTGGCTCTCTTGGGTAATGTTGATCGCTAATTTGGCTCCTGAACCACTGAGGTCTGAGTATCGCTGTCTTAAAGGGAAGGAAGATGATTGGTGCTTAATACGGACCCCCTTCCTCTATCTTCCATTCCATTTCCTCATGGAAAGCTCCCCATGTGCTGTATGACACTCTAGCTGCAACACCGTGATATTTACCAACATGAAGGGAAGTAGCAGAGGTGGTGGAAGTAGAAATCCTGGAATGAAGGGAGAGGCATGTCACCCAGGCTCAAATTCTAGGAGAGCTCTCTGGGGGGAAGGGGAAAACCAAGATATCAAACGCATTGTTCAAAAGGAGTCTGGGGGTCATCATAGATCACAAGCTAAATATGAGTGAACAGTGTA
>NC_133769.1:258440669-258503799 GCF_003597395.2 Chelonoidis abingdonii
AAAAAAAAAAAAAAAAAAAAAAAAAAAAAAAAAAAGTAAAACTGTTGATAATACAAATAAAAGCACAACTCATATTTTAATAAGATTTTTTTATATAGTGCTTTTATCCAAAGCACTTTACAATAGTTAGCTAATGGTACAAACAACATTTGGAAAGATCATTAAGTGGTACCCCAAGATCCTCAGCAATTTTCAAGTGGTCTGGGGGGCGGGGGGAAGGTTTGAGAACCACTGACCTAGATAATATTTAATCCAGTCATGAGTGCAGGGGACTGGACTAGATGACCTCTCAAGGTCCCTTCCAGTCCTATGTTTCTATGATAATGACTTCAGACTCCTAAAACTCAAATAGCAATATTACAGCATTAAGACACGATAGAGTATGTGTTAGTGGTCTGTTTAATGGCTCAGGAAATTAAGACATTTCAGACATATGTTAATGAATCACTATACCATGTGGTATTATGTCTTAATGCTATATTTTAAATCTACTTTCATCCATTTTCTGCTGGTAATCGAGAAACTTACAGCTGTTTTCAAACTTCATTGCACTGCAGTCCCCTTCTGATAACAAAAATTACTACATGATCCCAGGGCGGGACTAAAGTTTGAGCCTGCCTAAGTCCCACCACCCCCTCAGGGCGGGAGGGATGGGACACACAGCCCAAGTCCCCTCACCCTGTGCAGGTGGGCAAAAGCCAAAGCCCTTGGGCTTCAACCCTGGGTGGCAGGGTTCAGGTTACAGGCTCCCATGCTCGAGGCTGAAGCTCGAGGGCTTGGGCTTGGGCTTGAGCTTCAGCCTGGGCAGTGGGGCTTGGGCCGCAGGCCCCAGCAAGTCTAACGCCAACCCTGGTGATCCTATTAAAACAGAGTTGCAACCCACTTTGGGGTCCTGACCCACAGTTTGAGAACTGCTGGCTTAGTATGTGCTTTAGTGATGACAATAGGCTGTATTTTGTGAGACTGAAGTTGATGAGAAACTTGTACATTCTGAATAGTTTTCTTAACTTTTTCTGCTTTGTACTAGCAATTTATGTGATCATAGAATTGTTGTTTTTAAAATGCACTTTAACAATGTCTTTAATTTAACATTATGTCGTGGAGACTGATTTTAGGCTCCAGTTATAAGCTTGATTTATTTTCAGTCCATGCCTAATCTTCCTCCTCCCCCTCACCCCAAAAAAATTTCCCTGAAATTTCATATGCCACATCTTCCAATGGCAGAAGTTTTGGGGGGAATTTTGGAAAAGCCTAAGACTTCTAAAGTTATGGTGTTCTGCTATTTCCTGATGTTTCCTGTTGGAAATTTCTGTTTGTGGTTCATCTGACTTTCAAAATGGCTTAGCCTAGGAACTTGAAGTCCTTAGTGTTTTCTCCTCAAAGAAAAATGTTGTTTAGTATTTATGCAGTTTTTGGAAGAAGATAGGGTGGTTAGAGGGGATGTTTAAAAGATACTCTACACTAGACTTTTATCTAACCTCCAACTGTTGGGTGGAGGTTCCAGTTTTCAAAACTTAAGTGTCTCTTGTTTTCATATCCGGCTAATTAGGCTGAATTTGAGACCCTGTCTGCCAGCTTTCTCCCTTTTCTCACCTTTCCCTCCTCTTCCCTCTGTCCACATCAGATTTGGGAAGGTCTCTGCATAGGCCCAGAAGCAACAGTTCCTTGAAACCCATTTGCTGAGAGGAGAAGAGCTGAGCAGCAGGAGACGAGAAGTGCAGCCAAGGATTGTAGCAAGAGGGAGGAGTCTTTTGGTGGACAGAGGTGAATGAGTGGACTGGGAGGAAGCTACTGTTACGAATGTTTTCCTGGGCCGGGCGGGGTTTTACTGATGGATTTAACCAGTCACTGTGTAGTGAAATACCTACTTTGCATCAGATATGTAGAGTTTATATGTGTCTTCTTTCATACATACTAGAAAATTAATTGTGGCATTTTCTTAAATATCTGAAGTTTGGCAAAAGTTCTTAAATTTTTTTTTTAACTTTTTTGATATTCACTTGAGCTAAACAACTGGGGGGAGAGGGGAATAACTTTGTATTCCAAAAATATCCTATTTATTCCTAGAATAGCCAGAATTTTTTTTTTTATTAAAGGCAGAACAGACGACAACTTCTAAATCTTCTTGCACCAACATCACCGCTTATAAAATATAAGCTGCTTCTGTCATGTTTTAGCATGGATTCATTTCCTCCTGAAGTCAAGGCTATACTTGGGCTTCTATCACCGTACTGCTACTCAAGATTTCAAAATTGGTCTGGAAGGACAATTTGCCTTAGAAGGCCTGATAGCATATTTGTATGTTCCTGTTTCAAAAAACGAACTTGCAAAATTCAAGGCATTAGGTTATATAAATAGCAGGCAGAGCTTCAGGAACTCATGAAAGAGTACTTTTCTTAACCTCCTTATGAATACTACACTCAAGTGGGTTATTCTGTCAGTGACAGTTCGTGAGTGACTGGTTTTGTGTATATTAGCCAGTTGTTACTTCTCAAGCTCTCATTAAATTCAATTTTTCTCCATTAGTCTTTAAAGAAAATAATGGTAACCATCATCTTCAGTATATGTTTGTAATTTGCATTTGTAGGAAGTAATTTCGGTTTTAATTTTCCAAATGTAGAAAAGTTGGCAATTTGCAATACTATGTTCTCAAATGTGCTTCTTGCTATGACAATTTATATAACATTTACATACAAAAAATTATTAAAAATGCTGCTTAGATTGCAATGTCAAACAGTAGAAAATTAGGAAATGCCAAATTCATGGTTTCTTTTGCAACCATAGGTGTCATCAGGAGGAGGGAGAAAACTTGTTCACCTTAGCCTCTGATGATAGAACAAGAAGCAATGGGCTTAAACTGCAGCAAGGGAAATTTAGGTTGGACATTAGGAAAAAGTTCCTAACTGTCAGGGTAGTTAAACCACTGGAATAAATTGCGTAGGGAGGTTGTGGAATCTCCATCTCTGGAGATATTTAAGAGTAGGTTAGATAAATGTCTATCAGGGATGGTCTAGACAGCATTTGGTCCTGCCATGACGGCAGGGGACTGGACTCGATCGCCTCTCAAGGTCCCTTCCAGTCCTAGTCTATGAACCTTAATTCTGCCCCTTGTGCAATGACTCTGACTTATGGGTGTTAAAGTAACTCTTTGGCATAGGATGGGAAAGACTGATGTACTGCTACATCAGAGTATTTCTGAAAACATTAACATTTACAAGCTACTTATAGCTTACTTTACTTTTAATCAAAAACTCCCAGAAGAAAACCGAGTGGTGGCCTTCACAAGGCTTTAGTTTGATTTCTTGCTTGTATTTCCCAGCTGGTGTTGGAGTACATCTGGAATCTATGAAATTCCTTTCTTTGTTCATCATTTCCTGCTTCATTCAGTGCTGCAGTGTGGGGTTCTGAAAGCCTATTTCTCTAGGCTTTAAAGGTGTATTCTTCTAGCATTTACTGAGTTTTTAATGATGATCAAGTTTTTTGTGCATTTTACGGTATAGTTAGACTGTACTGCTAAACGTCTAAAATGTGCTCTTTGAGTATTCCAGTCAAAGTTGGCCTCCCTGAGTCTCTGGCACTAGTTCAGCCTACTACAGAGTGAGGAGGAGGGAAGCAGAAAAGGGAAAGAACAGAATCTGCTACACGGCATGAAAGCTGCCTTTCTGAATGTGTCTCTAACCACAGAACACCTGTGTGTGTGTGTGTGTGTGTGTGTGTGAGAGAGAGAGAGACAAAATTCAACCTATTTTGTAGGAAGAATGGAGTGTTACTTACTACTGTTGCTTTTTTGGGTTCTAATTTGGAAAGATTGTAACTGCCATAGTACATGAGTACAGCCTTGAACAGTTAATTTTTTAAACACTCTTTTTTGAGAGCATGACTGAATGCTTGAGTTTGTGTGAGTCTGAGAAATCCAGAAACAATGTTCAGCTTAGAAAAGTGGATGCAAAGGTGTAAATTATATCGTTACAGAACTAACACCCACAAAAGAACCTTGGGACTGCAATTGTTTTGACTGACAGAATGCAGTCTTTATTTTTAGTAATACTTTTAGTTTTTGCTGGCAAAACATCTAATAGAGAACAATATGCCTCTGTTATGAATGCATTCTCAGCTTCTGACTCTGAATATTGGTGGGTAACGGGATCACACACTGTTTCATAGTGTGGACTACATCTTAATAACAGGTGCCTTGTGAACAGTTCCCTGCCTATTCATTACTGCACAGAGTAGCGCCCCTCCTCTTCCATTTCAAATTGTGTAATATCTCTGTGAGAACCACATCCACTGCTTGCACGGAGAACTCAATATTAGGGAAGTATTTATTTTATTTTTAGCAGTCCCTTTTAACGCAATTTAGCAGATAGAAATGAGGATGGGAGCCAGTACTGCCAGCTCTCCACAGACCACATTTGGAGAACTGCTGTCTCCAGCTGTCTTTAACTTTATATCTCTAAGAATTTGAATGTATTTTAACAGCAATCATATATCACTGGTTACATTAAAAGACAAATACAGCAGTCACATTATACTTAGTGATAATGTATGCAATCCTTTGAGATATAGAAAGTATTTTCTCTTGCAACATATGCAAAAGAAGTTCTTTAGCTATGCAATATCAGAATCTTAAAAGTAGGTAAGGGACATTCTTCAGTTATTGGATGGTGGTGGGGGAGCATGGGTAAAGGTTACTATGGGTACATTATCTTTCACTTAAACAACAATAAAAGCCCTGATCAAAATGACATAGGAACAATGATCATGCAAACTGGGTATGGTGTGGAGATGGCACTGGCTTCAGTGGTTGCCTATAATCACAAACAGCTCAAGGGTGAAAATATATTAATGCTGCTTGACCATCAGTTGATGTGACACAGCTGATCCTGTGGGGAGATTGTGAGAAGAAGCTGACTGACATGCCAATATGATGAGGATGGATACATGGCTTTACCGTATATGTGCACTGCTTTCTAGTGGAAAATATTGTCTCTCAACTGTCCAGTGTCTAAGAATGGAACATTGCATAAAAATATTGCAAAAGATTTTGAGGTTTCAGACCAAGGGGGAGAGGAAGCTGCAGCTCTTTACCCCAAAAGAAATAAATAGTCCGGAGCACTCACCTTGGATGTGGGAGACCCAGGTTCAAGTCCCTGTGGTGAGCTCTGGGCTGTATTTCTTTTTTGGGGGGAAGAGGGTATTTAGTGAAAAGACTATTGCTGGAGGTGTAACCTGCTTTCTGGAAATGAAGATGCTGATACTTTGGGGGCTACTCCCACATTGATCTAACTTCTAAAACAGCCTTCTATTCAGCTTTACTGTGGGCTCCAGGAACTGATCAGGGGTTTATGGACTTAGCCATGGACAGTTTAATCTTATTGCTCTCAGTCTGTACTCTTCAGATGATAACCCAGATGAGATGGTACAGTCTTATACCATTGCAAGGTATTTAATAATATTAGTTTGTAAAATGAACTAAGTGGGCCAAGTCATACTTTTCAGGTGTCACTTTTGTCGATTCATTAATTTGTCTAATTTCAGTGCTAAATGAGTTTTTCCAGATTGAGAAATATGACTGGACATATGGCATTAGTCTGCCTAATGACCCCTTGAATATTTATATTAAATCTTTCCTCTAATGCTATGTTATTTATATTCATGATCATTTTCAGCCTATGTTCTAAGTTTACTGATAAACCTAGAACTGATATTTAAAGATTATAAATGTGTGTATACACACCCTCTTAACCACCACCACCCCCCAAAAAAAACTGTTAAAAGAGCATCATTAAAATTGCAAAGTCAAGCACTCAAAGGCCAAGATGCATTATGATAGTATGGTATTGTGTAATTAAAGACTATTTTTTTTCCATCAGGACCTCTACCTCAATCAGTGCACAGCATGGCAGTGCTCATTTAATTAGCACTTATTCAACACCGTATTTTTTTCTCCTCAGTGTTCAGTGTGTAACCCCGAGGCCTTATATACTGCACACTGTTCAAACCCTGCTCTGAGCACAGAATTATAACTTTCTTCTGGGGTTTTTCCATAGTGCATATCTCTATGCTACCGAAGTGTTCATAAACATTACTTTATTTTCAGAACATCCCTGTGAGATGAGGGGGTATTAGTTCCCCATTGTAAAATGGAGATGAGGCACAGAGATTGATTTTTTTATTTTTTTTTTTAAATCCACTAATTTTGTGCCCTTAACTTGATGTATGTAGGACCTGATTTATAAAAGTACATAGCACTATATAGCACTTCATATGTTCAAAGCACAGCTCTCATTGACTTCAGCTGTACCTGGGATTGCTTAGCTCTTCTGCAAATCAGATCCCAGGGTCTCAAGTCAGGAATTCAGAAAATGAGAAACACATCATTAGTGACTACCTGTGAAAAGTAAAGTGACTTGCCCAGTATCAGACAGAACTCTGTACCAGAGGCAGGGATAAAATCCAGTTCTCCAGGATAGCATTCAGCTGCTTTAACCAAGAGACATTTCTCTTCCTACCATGCCCTCTGCCTCACTTGCTACATACCTTCTCACTTTCACAAAAAATGAGGCAGAGGTCCTCCAGACAAGTCTCCTGTAGTACACAACCCTGATTAATCCCCAAACCAGGTCCATTCAGTGCCCTAAGTGATGAAGAGAATAAAATAGCATTTGATGATGTCTCCTGGCCCAGTCTCTCTCTCTCTCTCTCTCCTCTCCCCCACTTTCCTGGCTTCTTGTCCTCTGTTTGGTTCAGGCAGCTTCTTCATCCAACGCTCCTGACCCAGAGCAACCAGGAACTTCAATTGCAAGGAAAGTCCTGCTTACTCCCAGGCTGGGGCAGTGTGGACAAGATCTTTGGGAAATTAAGCTGTAAAGCTCTAACAAGTGTCTGCTGAGTATGTAGAAACTATATTTTATCCCCCAAAGGCTTATAACTTGGACAGATTTGGGCATATTTTCATGAGGATGCTGAAAGACCGATCTTTAACAAAAAGACCACTCTACCAAATTGCAATTCTCAGCTCTGACTTACCTTTCTATGGAGTGTTCTTGCATCACTACATGTTGCAACATCCATTCCCTCACTTCTGCAAACTGACAGTATTTGGTACTTTCAGTATTGTAGTAACACCTACAGACCCCAATCAGAGATCAGGTTTATTGTGTTTGGTGAAGTATGTGCACGTAATAAACAGTCCTGTCTCACTTTCCAACCTAACAAGGTAGTGAAGCAGCATTCTAGGTTTCGTAAATGTAATAACAGTACAGGCTCAGCCAGTCACCTTACCAAAGAGCTCTGGGTCATTTATATTTGAAATGTAACCTTTTGTTTAGCCTTGGTACGTGCAACTCTTTTGAAATATTTTCTCCGTCTGTCTACATAAGAAGAGCCATACTGAGTCAAACCAAAGGTCCATCTAGCCCGGTATCCTGTCTTCTGACAGTAGCCAATGCCAGGTGCCCTAGAGGGAATGAATAGAACAGGTAATCAAGTGATCCATTCCCAGCTTCTGGCAAACAGAGGCTAGGGACACCATCCCTGTCCATCCTGGCTAATAGCCATTGATGGACCTATCCTCCATTAATTATCTAGTTCTTTTTTTAACCCTGTTATAGTCTTGGCCTTTACAACATCCTCTGGCAAGGAGTTCCACAAGTTGACTGTGCGTTGTGTGAAAAAATACTTCCTTTTGTTCATTTTAAATCTGGTGACTATTAATTTCATTTGGTGGCCCTAGTTCTTGTGTTATGAGGAGGAGTAAATCCACACTTCCTTATTTACTTTCTCCACACCAGTCATGATTTTATAGACCCCTATCATATCCCCCCTTAGTCATCTCTTTTCCAAGCTGAAAAGTCCCAGTCTTTTTAATCTCTCCTTGTATGGCAGCCATTCCATATCTCTAATCATTTTTGTTGCCCTTTTCTGAACCTTTTCCAAGTCCAATATATCTTTTTTGAGATGGGGCAACCACATCTGCATGGATTTATATAGAGGCAATATGATATGTACTATCTTATTATCTATCTCTTTCTTAATGATACCCAACATTCTATTTGCTTTTTTGACTGCCACTGTACATTGAGTGTATGTTTTCAGCAAACTATCCACAATGACTCCCAAGATCTTTCTTGAGTAGTAACAGCTAATTTAGACCCCTTAATTTTATATGTATAGTTGGGGTTATATTTTCCAATGTGCATTACTTTGCATTTATCAACATTGAATTTCATCTGCCATTTGCCCAGTCACCCAGTTTTGAGAAATCCTTTTGTAGTTCTTCACAGTCTGCTTAGGACTTAACTATCTTGAGTAGTTTTATATCATCTGCAAATTTTGCCACCTCACTGTTTACCCCTTTTTCCAGATCATTTATGAATATGTTAAATAGGAGCGGGCCCAGTACAGACTGCTGGCAGACACCCCTATTTACCTCTTGCCATTCTGAAAACTGGCCATTTATTCCTACCCTTTGTTTCCTATCTTTTAACCAATTACTGACCCCCGAGAGGACCCTTCCCTCTTATCCCATGACAGCTTACTTTGCTTAAAAGCCTTTGGTGAGGGACCTTGTCAAAGGCTTTCTGAAAATCTAAATGCACCGTATCCACTGGATCCCCCTTGTCCACATGCTTTTTGACTCCCTTAAAGAATTCTAGTAAATTGGTGAGGCATGATTTCCTTTTACAAAAAACATGTTGACTATTCCGCAACAAATTATGTTCATCTATGTGTCTAACAATTTTGTTCTTTACTATAGTTTCAACCAGTTTGCCCAGTACCAAAGACAGGTTTATCAGCCTGTAATTGCCTGGGTCTCCTCTGGAGCTCTTTGTAAAAATTGGCATCACATTAGCTCAGTGTTTCTCAAACTGGGGTTGCTGCTTGTGTAGGGAAGCCCCTGGTGGGCCAGGCCAGTTTGTTTACCTACCTCGTCCACAGGTCCAGCCGATCACAATTCCCACTGGCCGCGGTTCACTGCTCCAGGCCGATGGAAGCCTCTGGAAGCGGCGCGGGCTGAGGGACTTACTGGCTGCTGCTTCCAGCAGCCCCCATTGCCCTGCCAGTGGGAGTCGTGATCGGGTGGACCTGCGGACAGGACAGGTAAACAAACCGGCCTGGCCTGCCAGGGGCTTTCGCTACACAAGGAGTGACCCCAGTTTGAGAAACACTGTATTAGCTGTTCTCCAGTCATTTTGGTACAGAAACCGATTTAAATGATAGGTTACAGACAACAGTTAGTAGTCCTGAAATTTCACATTTGAGTTCCTTCAGAAATCTTGAATGCCACATGGTCCTGGTGACTTATTACTGTTTAGTTTTATCAATTTGTTCCAAAACCTCCCCTAACACCTGAATCTGGAATAGTTCCTCAGATTTGTCACCTAAAAAGAAAGGCTCAGTTTTCTTCCTCACATACTCAACTGTGAAGACCAATGCAAAGAATTCATTTAGTTTCTCTGCAATGGCCTTATCATCCTTGACTGCTCCTGTATCATCTCAATCATCCAGTGGCCTCCTGGTTGTTTAGCAGGCTTTCTGTTTCTGATGTACTTAACTTTTTTTGGTATTACTTTTTGAGTCTTTGGCTAGCTGTTCTTCACATTCTTTTTTGGCCTTCCTAATTAAATTTTTATACTTCCTTTGCTAGAGTTTATGCTGCTTTCTATTTTTCTCATTAGGATTTAACTTCTACTTTTTAAAGGATCCCTTTTTGCCTCACTGCTTCTTTTACTTTGTCTATTAGCCACTGTCAAGGCTGATTCCCTACTCTGTCACTTTGAGTGCAGAAGATGGGGGCCCACAAGGATTCTAAAATTTAATACTGGCCACTCCAGGCTTGTATTAAACTTCCAAGGTTACAGCTTTTCTCTGACCTTGGATGGGTAGATGCTGCCACCACCCAAGTGCAAAAACCCTTTGAGAACCCAGGAAGGGACACTTGGAAATTTCTTCCTCTGGGGTATCCTCAAGCCCTTTCAACCACCCTCCCCAGCTCTCCGGGAAGAGCTGAGAAAGAAAACAAAAGAAATCAGCTGTTGCCACCAGCTAATTAAAAACGTGCACAAACCTCTTAAGACACAACTCCAATCCTGTTCTTAAAAAAGGTAAACTTTATTTAAAGAAAAAAATACATCTAAACTTAGGTTATTGCTAGATCTAAAAAGAGCAAGTGCAAAAATTAAGCAAGAATAGTTTCCTTGAGGTACAGTTTAAAGGTTACAAGCAAAACGAAAGCACCTGGAGTTAGCACAGAGGAGTCCACAAGCCATAAAGAAATAAGAGATAAACCTAATCATGTCTTCCTAGACATTTCCTGATCTACTTGTATATCTGAGGTTCCAAATGAATAGTTTCTAGGTGTGATTTGATGATTTTTCATCCCTGGCCCAAGCTCTTACAGCATAGCTCCAGCCCTGTCTCTGCTCTCCGGGAGAACAACACAAGCAGACAAAGGGGAAGTTTCCCCCATTTTTTAAAAGTTCTAGCCTTCCCATTGGGTCTTTTGATCAGGTGCCCACACCCTTCCTTTTATCTATGCAGGGACATTTTTTAGCCCTTTACAGGTGAAGCAAGTAGAGAACTACTACTAAGAGGAATTGTATAGTTAACTGGCTGGTTGGGTGTGCATAAAGGGAGCTACCTTTTTTGGTTCTCTTACTATGTTTTTTAATTTGGGGTATACATTTAGGTTGAGCCTCTTTTGTGTCTTTAAAAAGTTTCCATGTGACTTGCAGGGATTTTACTTTTGGTGCTGAACGTTTCAATTTCTGTTTAACTAACCTCCTCATTTTTGTGCAGTTCCCCTTTCTGAAATTAAATGCTACAGTGTTGGGCCGCTGTGGTGTTTTCCCTGCCACAGGGATGTTAAATTTATTTACATTATGGTCACTATTACCAAGCGGTCCAGCTATATTCACCTCTTGGCCCTGATCCTGTGCTCATCTAGATCCTTAGGATCATAAGGACCAACTAGTATTTGAGTACCTCCCCACAGTAATGTAGTTGAAGGCGATATTATCCTAGTTTTATAGTGGAACTGAGGCACAGAGATTAAATGTCTTCTCCAGATCTTGTGAGAAGCCTATGGTGGGGCTGGGAATTAAATCAAATATAGCTGAAGCCCCAGCAGCATGCCTCTCTCTGTCTTTTCATTAACCTCTTGTTCACTGTAGCTTTTCTCTCCTAAAACTTCCTATTAATGCAACCCCGCTTCTGGCAGCAATGTTGGAAATCTTTCAGAAGGTAGAGGAAGTAACCAGGGGGTGGCCATTTTACACTTGATTCTGACTAAGAGGGAGAAATTAGTAGCAAATTCAAAGGTAGGAGGCAATTTGAATGAATGTGATCATGAATGACAGACGTTATGATTTTAAGGAAAGGAAGGAGTGAGAAGCAGGAGAATGGACTTAAAAAAAGCAGACTATAAAAACTCAGAGAACTGATAGTAAGGTCCTATGGGAAGAAAATCTAAGGGAAAAAAGGAGTTCAAGAAAACTGGCAGTTTCTCAAGGAGACAGTCTAAAGGCACAGCTGCAAATTATCCTTCTGTGAAGGAGAGCACACACTATATGAGCCTCTTCCTATACTTTCTATCCAGGAGCTCTTTACAGAACTGAAAATGTAAAAAGAATCCTACAAAACCTGCAAATGTGGATGAATCACTAAGGAGTTGTACAAAAGAACAGCACAAGAGTGTAGGGACAGAGTCAGAAAGGCTACAGTACAAAATGAGTTATGTTTAGCAAGGGATATGAAAGGCAATAAGAGGTTCTTTAAATACATTAGGAGCAAGGGAAAGATGCAGGAAAGTGTAGTGTAGGTCCTCTTCTTAGAGGAGAAGTAGAAATAACTGATGACGTCAATAAGGCGGTGGGGTTTAATGCCTATTTTGCTTCAGTCTTCACTAAAAAAGTTAATACAATTAATATTCATAAGAAGGTGGGAGGAATACAAGCCAAAATAGGGAAAGAACGGGTTAAAGAATATTTCAATAAGTTATATGTATTCAAATCTTCAGGACCTGATGAAATTCATCCTAGAGTACTTGCTTCAGGTAGTTCCTCAATCTCAGAACTGTTAGCAATTATCTTCAAGACTTCAGGGAGTATGGTTGGTTGAGGTCCATGAGGACTGGAGAAGAGCAAACATAGTATTGATCTTTAAAAAGGGGATCCTGGTGATTTTTGACCAAAAATAGCTCTGAGCACCCCCACTATAAAAATTGTTCCTGCACCCCTGTCGGGATGGTCTAAGTTTACTTGGTCCTTCCTCAGTGCAGGGGGCTGTACTTGATGGCTACCCTAGGTCCCTCCCAGCTCTACATTTCTATGATTCTATGAAAAAGGGAAGTGTAGTTACAGTCATGGGGAATATTGCTACAGTGTTGTGTAACACAGTAACTGTGGCAATAAAACACATCCTGCTGTATATTACAGCAGCTAAATTTCACTTTTTTGCAGGGAGTGATTTATTTCACCTTCTGTACTTACTCTTAGTTGAGAGGATCTGCAATTTCAGAAGTTGTTTTTTTTAGGGGGGGAGGGAATGGGGCCAGAGGTGTATGTGGGGCACTAGATAGCACTTGTGATTTGGTTTTGGTTACCTGAGTTAATGGTGATGGTTAACTGGACTGTTGAGAGAGTTAGAAGAAAACTCTCCCTTAAATATAAACATTTAACCCTTTCTGCTATTTTTTGTCTTTCTCCATCCTTTTTTTTTTTCTTGCATTCTGTGTGGTTTTCTTTCACCCCCCTCCACTTAGTTCTTCTAGTGTCTAGTTTTCATGCAGCAACATATTTTAATGAATTATTTTTTGCCTCTTTTCTGTGATTTACAAGTCTTCATTTTTTGGTGTATCTGATGCCCATATTCTTATTCCCCTCTCAGCTGTCCTCTCTCCCCAGCATACCAGTACTGCTCCCCTGGCCAGCAAGAGGAAGTTGTTAGGGTAATGCAAGGTTTCGGGCTCTCTTTCTCAGCAGACTGAAACTGGTAAGATTGCACAAGTTTCTCTCCATTCCCCTCTTGTGATGCTCGCACAGAGGCAATTTTACAAGTGTATGGAGAAGGGGATACATAGAATGTCCATGATCTTAGGCTAGAGATTAACCCCTGTGTGCAACCGGTGGATCTCATTAAGACCCAGAAGAGGGGTGAGAGAAACCTGATCATTTTGGAGTTTCTTGCTTCTTTGAAAAGCAAGGACATGCCCACATAATAGTTCTTAGCACCATTATTTCTTCCCCAAAAGAAGGTAAGTATAATGGTCTTTGTTTAGATGGGAAAGTGGAGGCATGGAATAATAATCTGCAGCAGGTACACTATCTTTGACAGAGCTGGAAATCCAGAGCTCCTGACTTGTATCCTTTTCCATGGACCATACTGCCTCCGAGCTATTTATTTAATTAATGATCATTCAGAATTTGAAGAAGAAAATGCTCCAAAATAATCTACCACTCCCAAATTTGAAGGCACTCTCTCTCCGTCTCACCATGTGCACAATAGTGCATGCATGTAATTTATACGAATGTGGTAATGTCGTTTTAAAATGAAAGAATAGTAGAGAGATCTGAATAGACAAAACGGATATTTAAGCCTAAAAAGTTGGTGAAACATGGCAAATGGGATTTAATTTGAGGGAACACAGCTAGAATTTACTCATCATAATGTTATATCCTTAAATCCTCATTAGGGAAAAAGCTACAGGAAGCAGTTGTTAACAATATAATATTTGTGGTTTGGGTAGAGTGAAATGTAACTTAATAGTACAAACTGATTAAAGAATTCTGGCCTGAATTGAATAAGTTGGAAGATCCAGCCCCAGAAAAATGGGAAATACTGAAGGATTTGTAGTTCGTTCTGAATAATGTCCACGTTCTGATGAGAGATTCTACCACAAACGATTATGTGCATTTAAAAAAAAAAATCTATGGCATGTGTGCTGTAGATCCCTATTGCATAGCAGCAAGTGCTGCAGGATATTGGTAATGTGAATGTGCTTGCTTGTTGATCACAGACTAAGCATTGAGATTAAGTAGGGACATAAGGAATAAAAGCAATTACCCTAAAACACTTAAAAATTATGTTGTAAAGAAAGTAGCCGAGAACCTGACATGAAACTGGGCTACTTAAGAGTTGCAAAATAAGATTCTGAACATCAATTCCAGAAAACACTTCTGTTAGGGAAGGTTTCTTCTACTAACACCTTCACATACTGCTAGAGCCACAGCACTGCATCATAAATGAATTAGATGAGAACTTTTGTTTGGAATGAAAGATACAGCAACAAGGAGGAAGTGAGAGAAGCTCAAAGGACACTTATCTGGCGAAGTGGCTCTTTTCTTCCCAATATCTTTTAGTTTTGTTAAGTTGTAATATTTATTCAATATAAGTCTTTTCTGTGTGCTGCTTATAGTTTACATCTTCTGATGGTAACAAATAAACAGCTCCATTTTAGGTACATTAGATATATCACTGTGGTTAAGAAAAAGGCTTTACAAAAAAATGGAATTATTTGACGAGGTGTATTGGAGTTGGGGAAGAGGAGACTTTTCCATTCTACAGCTTCCTACCCATCCTTATCCTTTTCGAAACATCTGTTTGTGTAAAAATAAAACACGCATCTGTCAATGAATACAAGAATCAGATTATTTTAGCTAATTATTTTGTAAGGGTCATTTTTTTTAAACTTGCAAGTTACTAATGTGGTTTCCCCTGGGTACTGGGGAAAGTAAACTGTCTAAATGAAAAGGAGACAGGTTTATCCCTTTTCTCAATATATAAATTAGTAATCCTATTGACTATATAAACTAAAACAAAAAGGTACGGTTAAACTAGTGCAGCAGTTCTCAAACTGTGGGTCAGGACCCCAAAGTGGGTTGTGACCCTGTTTTAATGGGGTTGCCAGGACTGGCATTAGACTTGCTGGGGTCTGGGACCAAAGCCTGAGGGCTTCAGCCCTGGGTGGCAGGACTCAGGTTAAAGGTCCCACATTGGGGCTGAAGCCCTTGAACTTTGACTTTGGCCCCCTTGCTAAGGCAGTGGAGTTTGGGTGGCCGGGTGGGCTCAGGTTTTGGTCCCCATTTCTGGGGCCGTATAGTATTTTTTTGTTGTCAGAAGGGGGTCGCAGTTCAAAAGTTTGAGAACCTCTGAACTAGTGTGAGAGGTGCCATAGGAGAGACCAGGTGGGTGAGGTAATATCACTGATTGAAAAAGACAAGCTGTCACACTTGCACAGAGCTCTTCTTTGAAGAATTGGCCTAAAACATTTTTGATCAGCAGAAAAGCACAATTGTCTACTAGGTTTTACTGTGGTTAGCAAGCTAGCTGTGGTTACCTTCATAGTATATTTTTTTCTGTCATGTGCCCTCATGTCTGCACTATAGTTATCACCGCGGCTGCAATGGCAGACATGTGGCAAGAGCAGAAGATATTCTTTGTATTTGGGAGTGAAGCTTGTGGATGATGAATTGGAATACTTGAGTTACTTTAATGTTCACTTGTCGTAAACAGAGGAAGTGGTGATTCATGTAGTCCTTCTTGATGCATAGCCAGAAAGGGATGAGTATCTCTGAGACTGTTGGCTTGCTTCGGGTTGTGAATGCATTGCACAAAGTGAGTGCTAGGTCACAAAATCCAATAGCACTCTGCTGCAGAAATGGAGAGCTGAATGACACGATAGGGGTGGGTGGGGGAGAATATTTAGGTTCTGTGATATTTTTTTCTTCACTATCCATACATTTTTTTCACCATTTATTAATAATCGTCCAAGTAATCCTAGAAATGGGTTAGTAATTTTTGAACAAACTATTCAAAGATAAAAAATTAAACTGTTTAGTGTTGTGAAGTACATAATTTACTGTGAATAAAACATGGACACTATTCCAGACTCTTCAAATTTTACTGATTTTTGTATTTATTATACTTTGAAGGATTAGCATCAAAACAAGTTTGTGGATGAGTGCACTACTGAAAAGGATAAAAATCTTTTTATCTGCCTCTGAATTCGAAACCTAACAAGTAACATAAAGAGCAAAGAGATACTGTCCTTTGGGTGCTCCCATCAAATTGAAAATCACGTCTGAAAATTTGGTACCTATTATAGTTTTTCTCTGGTGCCCTTTTAAACATTAACAGGGCAGAAGGGAATCTCTTTTTATAAAGGCTTTTTAGTGGAATTTTAAAATAAGCTGAGAGCATGCTATTTAATGGTAACTGTATTGACAGCAAATTCCAGATGGGAATTTTTCTTCTGAGTTCAGTATAGCTATTAATCCATGGACTGGATTGGGCCAAGTGCTTAATATGTCAGGACATAAACATTGTTCGGTGGCAGACATTTATAATTAATATATTGTGTTGTATAATAGAGGAGACTTGGATGCAAAACAATTATTTAACAATTGATATTTTTGTATAGAGAAAAACCTGAATGTTTTTCCAAAGTACTGTGGAGATATGCAGTTTCATTTATTAATTGGGGAAAGAGTATTTCAGTATCGGGCAACTGATAAAACAGCTTCTTTGTTATCTGCTAAGCATGTATAGATTAATACACTGTTACTCTACTCTCAGGAGGAAACTATGTAATTATAGTGGGTGAAGCGTTAGAGGTCATAAGAGATGACATGGATCTGAGAGTGATTTGTGGCTTTTACAAACCTGATGAGTGTAATTTTCAGTTATGTTTTTGTTGTATGACTTTTTTGTTAAGTTAAATCATTTAATTTTTTTTTTTGTGGGGGAGGAGGGAAGAGAGCGACTGTGTGTGTAAACAGACCATCCTCAGTCATGGCCCCTTTTACAATTTTTAAACAGTGACAGCTGCAAGAGAATGATGTGTGTTTCTGTGTATATTATTTAAATAGCTGCACACTGCTGTGATCAGTTAAAAGACAGAGATCCTTCTACTCTCATGTTCATGAAAGTTTTTTTTGTTTTGGTTGTGGGGAGCAAGATCATAAATGGATTTCAAGCAGGAAAAGTTCTGGAGTGAACACTTTCACCTCTGCATCCTCCCTCTCCCCACACCCCAAACATATATTTTTGCCTCTAGGGAAATAGCAGGAAATCATAATTTTAGCTTTCACTTTAAATGACACAAGTTTTAGTGATAGATATGCAGTCTTGAGGGCTCTAGGTACCATCAAGAAAAGTATCTGTTATGATCTCTGCCTCTGGTATATCTCTAAACGTGGCTGAGTGCAATCATCTGGCATGGCTGGTGTGAGTGATGAGTATAAAGAATGAATTGGCACTAATGCATAGTTCTTTCTTTCATTTTTGTCTCTCTCTCTCTTACTGATCAGGGACAATAAAAAAACTGGCCTCTAGCCAGTCTGATTACACAATTTAGATTTTTTTTAAAATGGTACAAAAGCCAATGTAAAATGCTTAACTGGCTTGTAAAAATTGAGGTAGCATGCAATTTCAAAAGATGTTAATTCTTTATTTGTATCCCTTTCTGTCCTCATGCTTAGAAGAATTCACTGAAAAATCAATAGGTATTGCAACAAACTGAGTGTTCCCTCTGTATCATTTCTGAAGTGTGGATGATTTTATGAAATTGTATCATGAAATTTACTATGTCATAGAAAGCCTGTATGTACGTGGATCAACCATGAATTAGCAGTATTGTCATGCAGGCTAGAGACAATGGTGAATGATCAGTACTCAAGGATCACCTGAGAGCAATGGGTTTGCTCTTGCAGGGAGAAGACCAGAGGTGAAAGTAAGCCGGTCCTGTGTACCTGCAAGAGCCAATACGCTGTGCCGGATCGCACCGGCTTCCTCGGTGGGGATTTAAAGGAGTCTGGGTTCCCCACCAGGGAGCTCTAGCAGCCGAGCTGGGGCTGGGATTTAAAGGGCTCAGGGCTCCGTGGAGGCCTCTGCAGCTGGGAGCCCTGGGTTAATTTAAAGGCCGTGTGGCTCCCAGCCAGAGCCGGTGCCCCAGGGCCTTTAAATCTTGAGAGGCCACGCCTCTTCTGTTTTGAGGCCATGCTCTGTCTGGTGAGGCCACACAACCCTCAGGAGTCGGGCGGTACCCGTAAATCCTGTAAGTTACTTTAACCCCTGGAGAAGACACTTACTCCTCCTGTCTAAAGGGAGTGAGATTTGAGAGTATAGAAAGTTACCTGGAGGCAAAGAAAAGGAGATGGCGACTAGTCCAGGACTCTGTAAAGGGACTCATGGCGGGGAACTGGGAAGAGAGCCAATTAGCATCAGATTAAGAAGAAGGAGGCTACTGCGGGAGTAGGGTAGGTCAGGAGACAGGGGACCTTGCCTTCTTCGCTGCCTGCCTGATCACAGATGATCCCATAAGGACTCACAAAGGAAGGTGAGCTAGTGAGGGAGTTATGTTTGGAAGTTGTTGTGTGTGATCTGTATTTTCCTGTGCTCAATGTGATTAACTATAGAAGAGCATAAAGGTGTTAGATTGTACAAAGTATTTGTGAGTTGACTGCTCCACAACTGCTGTGTGCCCCTGAGAAAAGTAAACTGTAACCAGAAGCTTCCCATTTCTGGGGTGCAGTTCTGGAAGAGGAAGTCTGAAGGGTCAGTGCTGTTCCCAGAGAGGCAAGGCAGCTGGACAGCAGGTTCCAACGTTTGGAGGAGGGTGCCAGATAGAAAGTCTGTGTCCTGAGAGTGTACCTAGGGATCCAGAGATTGGGGCAGTCGCTGGACTCTGTTCTGGCTCCAGGAGCTTGAACCACCCTCGGGATCCAGAGTGCACAGGCTTGGATTCCCCTCACAGCTGCCCTCCCTGGTGGGTGGCCAGCACAGGACACTCACTAGAATCTGGGACAGTTACATTGTAATGTACACTGACCATAAAGAGTCTGGGGAAATGGCAAATACTCAATTTGCTTTCCAGTCTAAACTTGATATTATGAGATGCATTGGTGAGACCTGAACTCTGGATTAGCAGGAGTATGAGGGTCAGTGTGTGGCATACTGCTATAAACACTAGGTGCAAATAGCAGACTGAAATTTAGGGCAAATCAATGGTTTTCTTTCTATCTTTGAAGAGTGTGGTTGTACACATGGCTTACATTCTTGTTCTAAAATTTCTGCTTACTCTAATTTAGGCTGTTCCTTTTATAGGTCCAGAGCAGTAAAGATGATGATAGAATATTTATAATTCTTTCAAAAAATATTGTCATCTTGCCGAGAAGTTTGTCTAACGTGTTTTTAACTTAAGAATTTCAACATGCAGTGTTTCTTTTTAATAATATTTAAAGGAGGCAATTAGTGAACTTAAATATCTTTATAAAGAAAGTTTGTTTTTAAGAACAGAATGTACATAAAACAATTACCTAATTAAAAGGATTTTCTTATCATTATGTAACCCCACCCATAGCTATGGAAAGGGGAATAAATTGGTAATTTAGGAGTTAGTATTTTGGGATATAATTAAAATGTTTTCCTGCTGCTGTGTCATATGTCTGTAATCTTGATTACTGAAGTAGCAAAGAATACACCATTTGTACCTACTGAAGATGCTGATGAGTCAAAAATTGCAACCAAAGTTCTTAACATCTGTGGCTAAATGATCTTCCTGCCACTTCTGAAAACACTCGCAGATTTCACTCTCATTACTTGTATGACACAGAGGTGGTGATCTTTGTTCCAAGTACATCCAGAATTGCCTCTGTTTTAACACCTTCACTGTGATTTTTTTTTTTTTTTTTAAATTAGGGTTCTGCACAGATTGCTATAGTTGAAGATGCTTTACATATACAATGCAGCTTTGTTATGTATGTTTTTTGTTCTACAGATGGTGCTTTCTCTCTCCAGGCGTTGTAATACTGAGTTGTTGCATACTCTGCAGGCAAAGTATGTTGTAATAATACTTTATAGTACCCCATTTTGAGATGCATGACAAGAAAGACATTGTACAAGTATGGTGGGTGCTAGCTTTGTATTCTGGGTTTCAGGTTTTTTAAATTTGGCTATCTCTTATTATGCTACCATCTGTTTCCTTCTAGTCTGAAGATTGTCAACAGCTGTTGTAAATAATCCCAATCTAGTGTATTAATAAAGCCTAACAGGTCAGTGTATCTTGAGCTTGCATATGTGTTAGTGAGCGAATCCGCACTTGAGAGAGAAGCTTACGTTTCTAGTGAATGTATAGAAACTGTGCAGTATATTCATGCCAAAAGAATAAATTCAACAATGGCATCACATCACAGATACTACGTTGGTAATTTCATGTTTAGCATGCGTTGCCACATCTATATAAAGACATATTTGGAATTCATTTTCCATTTTTAGTGCTGGGGAATGAAAAAGAGTTGATTGTGGACTTTGTTTTCCAGGATATTTCATATGATCAGATGGTACCAGAGTGAAATTTGTGGTGACTGGAGTGGCTTTTCATTTCTGTGTAACATATATAGATCAGAGACTTTCCTGTATGAACCTATATTTAGTGAGCCTCCTTAGAGAAGCTAAATTGCAATCTCTTTGGGTGTGCATGTCGTAAATTTGTTACTAATTTACAGTTTGAATTATACATCTTACTGGAAACTAGCAAGGAATTCACTATTGCTTACTAAAAATCCTCCCCTTCTGATTTATGTAGTCTGGAATGGGGTGGGTATTACATTTTTGAATTATTTTAAGACATCAACCTGAAATCTAGTCAATTAAAAAAAAAAAAAAAGGAAAAAAAACTGGTTTCATGTCCAGTACCTGCCCTGAGACCCCTGCCAATGTTTGATTTCACAATCACATTTTCCTGTTTAAAAGAATATTTCTTCTTTGTGTCAGCAAAACCCCACACCCACCAAGAACCCAATCTTGCAAGTTGTTCCATGTGTTAAGAGAAATTGACGATGCACAAGCTACTGCTGAATGCAGAGAGAACAAACTCCTGAGATGACTATAATAGTGGGTTTTTAAAAATACAAAAACACATTTGGCTTGTAAGTTGATGTCCCTTTTTCTGAAAGCTGTTTTTGCCTGCCTTCTAGAAAATCCCTTCAGCTAAATAGGGGCCTCTGAGTTCTGTTTCCTCACATTAAATCAAATATCCTATGTTCCACTTCTAATTTCAAAATAGGCGTATATTCGCTACAGGATTGAGTAGCCCTGGAACTTAAAAAGAAGAGACTAAGAAGAAACAAAGCCCTTTTTTGCTTAAACCAAAAAAAGTTTAGTAACAAGATATTGTACATATAAAGAGAAGTCAGAAGGGAAGAAGTTTCCCTAGCTGAATGTTTAACATTTGAATCCCAAATAGCTCCTAGTTTTAGATCCAGTGTCTGACTTCTGATCTAATAAAATACTTTGCTGTAAAATTCTAATTGACCAGCATGTACAGCCTGCATGTAGTGAGGCGTGGAGTGTAGTAAGCAGTGCCTTGGTACATCAGAGGTGAGTTTATGGGATGCTGGCTGGCTGACACACACGTGCTGGGGAGCATATTAAATTTGTAGCTTACTAAACTCTCTCAAATTCTAAAACTTTTAAAATGTAATCTATTAAATATTAATCTGCCAAAGAAAGTAGTCCCATCGTGGCTGATAGACGTGGGATCAGCTGTTTCATGTTTTAAATCCCCTGCTCCTGCTGATGAGGACACCAGATGGAGCAAGAAAATGCTATTAGCTTCTCTGCTCTCATTTCATCCTGCACCTCCAATCCTGTGCGCCTCCATATTTTTCCCCTCAGATGCTCCCTCTGTTTTCTCCTAGGCTTGTCCTCTCCCCATGTAGCTTTCTGCCCTGTGCTTGACGCAGCCTCCTACTTCCCATACACAGTGCCCTTACTTTCATCCTTAAAATGAACATCTTTCATGAAGCCACCTTATGCTGACTTCGGGCACAAGAAAGTGCAGTGACAGTCTGTGAAGTGATGTTCTTTATGGTAAAAGGCTTTGGGGGTAGCAACCTGACTTTTTTTTTTTTTAAATATGTTAAGTAATAGCAGTATATGTTTATGGCAGTATTTATACTTACCTCCCTCCTACTTGCTGAGGAGGATGGACTCTCTTCTCTACCCCTCTTTGTTACAAGTGTTGGGGATTTCCCATCTCCTTTTATTCCATGATGTGTCTATGGGTCCTGGATGGCTTGTTTTCTTCAATTCTTTCTTCCTCTAACCTCCTCCAATGTAGTTGGGTCGGGGTGGGCAAACTACAGCCTGGGGGCTACATCTGGCCCTCCAGATGTTTTAATCCTGCCCTCGAGCTCCTGCTGGGGAGCAGGGTTGGGGGCTTGCAAAGGGAGTGCTGATCTGCAGGTCTTCATGACAGTGGATCCAGTCACAAAGTATGGGTCAGAATGCTGCGCCTATGGGAGACTCCCTGCAGTTACTCTTCAGTTGCAAGCTCTGCAGCATCAAGCCTGCTGCGCCTCATGGAGCAGTGGTATTAGAAACTTGAGCGCATAATGACAATACGTCAATCATGCTTCTCATTGAAAGAATTGAAAACACTTTCCAGACATTCTCACATCATTCCTTTTGGGAAACTGAGGCACAGAGATTAAGTGTCTTGTTGTGTGCAATGACAGCTGAAGTCCGTGCCAGAGCTGGGAATGGAACCTAGACCTTTAACCAAAAGAGCCATCTTCTGGCATAGGGAGACAAGAAGCCAAAGCAGTTCTTTTAAATGTAAGAGCTTAAGAACATAGTTTAGTTTAAAAAATAAATCCATTTTGATGACTTTGTTTTTAAAACTCCATAGTGCGTAGAATGAAGCAGTCAGGATCTAACTGATGATGAGGCTAAATAGTCAGCCATCCTAATTATCTTCCAGAAAAGGCATTATGTAGCCTTTTTTGCCAGTCACACAGCTGCTTTTCCCACAGGTACTTTTTAACTACTAAAACATGCACAGATTTATTTGAATCTGGTGTCTAAAACATAATGGAATCTACTGTAAAAATGGCACCTTCTTACTCAGATTTATTCTCTGTGTGTATTCAAAGTCCCATTTACTGGTGTCAGGTTTTACTGCTTTTTATTCTGATACATCAGAGCAAGAATAGCTAAGATTGTATGAGCTGTGATTCTTTTGCAACTTGTGTGATTTGACAGGATTGTTTCCTGGTCTGCTATATCTGTGCAAATCCTACGCAAACAGTGAATTCACACCAGTGTCTCAGGAAATAATTTGAAGGCAATTGGGGAATGCACAAGTGTAATTAAGGGCCTCTTTTAGCCTAAATAACCTTTGCTACTGAGGTGCATGAGGTGGCAGCATCCAGCTTGACTTTCTAATCCCAGACTCGATTTGCAGGGTTGACTATTGTAAAATAATACTAATAAAATTGTAAATCTGAGCACACTTGATATGGAAATCTGAGGGGGAAAAACATGACTCGTCTTTTTTGTTTTGTTTGTTTAAAAATTCACTGTTTTCATAGTTAAACCACCTTTCACATTGTGTTTGGGCTACCTGCATCTTTTTTTAACTTGTATACTTGACATGCTACAGCTATAAAAATTGTGGATTGTAGACTGTCTTGAATCAGTAAGGGAGGAAGGACTGGGTTAAATATATATTGTACTAGAAAGAAAATGTGTGTTAATGGAAATAGACATGGTAAAATATATTTCATTAGTTAAGGTCTAGCATTAAAACTCACTAAAACTAATGTTCACTTCTTTTAAAAAGCCTTTTCATTTTAATCCCCCCCATCATCATTCTGACCTCTGTGCTTGTATGTTTGTACGCATCAAACACCCATCATTTGCCTTGCCTTGCGTTTTAGGCCCTAATCCTGCAGTCAGCTGCATGCATGCTGACTTTTGTGCAGGCATAACCTTTTCTATGCAGGGATTCTTCTTATGCAGTAGGCCTGCTGCTATTGCAATATAAACCAAAGGCCCGTATTGTATCGAGTTCTCTACTGATGTAAATGTGTACGTACAAAATAAATGCATTAATTTAAAAATGCTACATGTGGCTTTCACGGCAATTGCAAATTGCTCCTTACATGAACATCTTTGAATTCCCTGATATGTCACTAGTAATATAAGCATATGCACAGTTTTACATCTTCAAATAGCTGTGTAAACCTGAATTAAATGCTAATTTTCCATGTGTTACTAATAAAATGAAGTTATTAAAACTAAAATTTTAAAAAATCTAACTTTTTTTAATGTTTACATAGCTTTTCTACATAAACATTTAGATTTATTTTCTTATTCCAAATTGTTCAGATTCACTTTTGTTTATACTTTTTTACACTTTTTCGGTTTTTGTACACAAAAACCAGTGCTGCCATAGGTGGATTAGATCCCATTTCCTTGTAGTGTTTGCATGAATATTTTTTTTTCATGGAAAGTCACAAGAATGTGTTTCTAGAAATAATTAAAAACTTAGTCTTACTGAAATCTCAGCCATCTTGTTATCAGTGATACCTGAAGTATGTTTTAGAATGCATTCTTCCAGATTAATCAATTACTGATCCTGTGCTGTTTGCACTAATTGAAACCTTAATATTTGCATTTGTATGAAATGCCTGCAGTCAGAGGACTTTTGGTTCTTGTACTTTTTAGACTGATATTCCCTGGTTTATGTAATCTACCTTAGAGGTTGAGCAGGGAAGAGTAAACATTTTTTTTCTTTTAGATAATTGGTAGAATGGTTGTGAAGTAGGATAGTGTAACATTTGGCTCCTGTCACATTGCATGCACAATAAAATGAGTCATTCTTCCTTGGTTAATCTTGTTCCTTAGGCCAAGATTCATGTGATGTTCTCTCTCTGAGAGATCAAATTAGTCACTGTTTGAAACCTTATTTAAGAAAGAAATCACACTGCAGGTTACTGATGCTTTACGTACCATTTATTTTGATTCTCTCTTCTGCCAACTGTTTCTGTTCCATAGTATCCACTTATGAGAAAAAAAAATTGGAACCTAATTCTGCTAATTATTACCCTTCCATGTAGTCCCATTAAAATTAAGGTGGGCAAGATTGAGAGTTTTTGTTTGTATATTTGTTTTCTTGTACTGTCAAGACATTTACCCAATTTTTATGGTTTAGATTAGATGTCTTGTCTGGTACCAAACCCTGCGGTTCCATTACTAGCTTTAACATTGAGTTTATGCATGAAAATATTTAGAAGTAACACAATCTGAAAACAATCATTGTAGTGATGATTAGTATTTTTATTTTGTGAGTATTTTTCAAGTGAAGCAATGTGTCAGTGTAACACTGAATGTGATTATTTTTAAACAGGTATCCTCTGTACCAAGGAAGCGAAAATAGTGATCACTTTTGTGCAGTGCTTTGTTATAAAAAGGGACAGGTAAATGCTACTAGTGGTATAATCTGTAGTAGTAGCGATCCTCTCCCTTTCTTTTGATGATATTTGAGCCAGATATAGAGAGGAAGGAATTGGGATAGTCTTGTTACACATGCCGTATGGTTACATTAGAGAGCTTACAGTGGTGCAGCTGTGCTGCTAACTCTCTAGTGTAGCTGCTCTAAACAGACAAGAAAGAGCTCTCCCATTAGCTTAATTACTCCAGCCCCCGCAAATGGTGGAAAGCTTCTCCCACTGATGTAGCACTGTCCATGCTGGTGCTTAAAGTGGCATAAATTATGTCACTCGGGGGTGGCTAATTCACATATGCTGTAATGTAGCCATAGCCAATCACGTGAGTAGCCTCTTGCTGGGATACTTTAAGGGATGTGATCTTTGTAGCGAGGGCCAGATGAAGGCAGACAGGGTTTAGGTGGGAGGGCTTTTAACATAGATTGGGAATGATGTAATGATGAACTCTGTAAATCATTTTCTTTAATCTGGGAAGAGATGACTGCAGGATTGGTGTCCTCCTGATACTAACAGATAAGGGGGGAAAAAAACAGCCCTAGAAGTTTGGAGAGAAAGTAGAGACATTGGCCACATCTTGGGCATGGATACCTTGAGCACAACCCATCCTGTGAGGCAGGGTTCCTGGTAGAATGAGACCATATAATAGGAGACTATCACAATACTACAGTATCTTATTTAATGATGACTGTTCTCTTGGTGGTGTTTTTCCCTGGCTGTGCATCAGAAACATTTCTCTTAAATCAAATTCTTGCCAAGTGTCATTCACCAAATCAGGAGTTCATGATCAGAGAGATTACATTAGCTTTGGTTTCTCATATCAGTCAAACTATAATGCTAGTGGCAAAACGGAAAACTTTTTGAAGAGGAATTCTCATCAACACACTTCAAGATAGATGGGTAACCCATATAAGACAAAATAGACTTTTTGTGGCTGATCTATAAGCCTAGGGAAAAGCTCATTTGCTTTTAAATTCTATCACTAGTTTGATGTTCAGTTATGTATTTTGGGAAGAATACTCCAAGACTGAGCCCTATGGCTGTGCAAGGCAGCACAATTCTATTCCTCTTAATCATGATTTTGAAATTGCTGTGCTCTGTTGCAATCATAAGACTGCTCACAAGTTTACCTCAACGGGCTCAGACAACTGCTGAGCTGGAAACAATTAGATCATTCAGACACTAATATATTGACTATTTGGTAGTATAAGCTTAAAAAAAAAGATAAAAATCTCATTCAATCCCTTGTAGGACCCCAAGTTGAAACTTCAAATTACTTAGCCCAGGTATCAAATAACTGAGCTGAAAAAGGATTTTGGCCAACATGCTGATTAGCATGGCAAATATGGGGAACCTCTTTTGCTTATGTGGTCTGCATTTTTGCCACAAGCAGTATCAGAGTTTCCACAGTTCCCAAACATATGCATATTTGTAATGCTGGTAAGACAGCCCATCATTTGTATTGAAAACTTATTGGTTTCTTTTTGGATGTGTGTACTCTGGATGCTGTTTAAGGAGACATTCAATATTTTTAGGCCCCAAATTTTGTCTGCTTTAGAAAGGTAATATCATGAAGAACGTATACTATTTATTTAAAACATCTCATACCCTTAGTAACCAGGATCATAACTTGGATTTGATTCTGTAGTTTGGAAAAGTATGTTTTTGTATTTGGATGGTAGTCCCTTAATCCAAGTGCCTAATGATTATAATGATTACTGATACACATGAAGGGAGGAGGGATTTTTTTAATTAAAAGCATTCATCTGACGAAGTGGGTATTCACTCACGAAAGCTCATGCGCCAATACTTCGGTTAGTCTATAAGGTGCCACAGGACTCTTTGTTGCTTTTTGCAGATCCAGACTAACACAGCTACCCCTCTGATACTTGACACTTTTATTAAACTGGTGCTGTGAAGAGCTACTGAACTTGTGTGAAAGTACAAGTTTCTTAGCAAAGCAATTAGGAAGCTAGTAGTCTTAATATTTTTGCCTTGTTTATGCAACTGTTTTCAGAACTGGGTTATTGGGCTTCACTGAAAGATGAATTCTTGTAGCTTTTGTGCAAACTACTCAAAAGACAAAATGTTGTTTGTATGGAAAATAAAACATTGAGAGGTAAAAACAACTTTGGGGCACAGAGTATATCATTTTCTTCACAAGACATTGAGTGTAGTCCAATGAATAGGGCACTGAACTGGAAGTCAGGAGATCTGGCTTCTTTTCTTGTCTGAACCACTGACTGCCCTGTTGTGCGAGCTTGAAAAATCACGTTACTTGTCTATCTTAGTTACATGGCCCATTACTGTAGTTTCTGAGTTTCTTACAGTCTTAATGTATTTGTCCTCACAACACCTCTGAGATAAGGAAGTGCTATCCCCATTTTGCAGATGGGGAATGGAGGCAGAGACTCTAAATGACTGGCTCATGGCCACACAAAAAGTCCAGTGAGTGATGGGGGAATTGAACCGAGCTCTCCCATATCAAGAGGTGCTCGAACAATTTGTATAGTGGGGGTGCTGAGAGCCATTGAACCAAACTGTAAACCTTGTATATGATGGAAACCACTTAATGTCAGGGGGTGCATTCCAGCATCTATGCCCATGTCCTGACACCCTAACCACTGGACTTCCCCTTTGTACTTGTATTTCTCCCATGTATAGAAAGGAGATGGTGATAATTGCATCCTAAAGATCTTAGACATCTAAGAGCTAAGTATTAATAACTTAATATTCATTCTTTTTATTCAGTTATAATTAATGGTTTGTTTAATGTGTGTTGTGTGTGAATAGTGAGTATTCTGTATTTTCTCTTTTCCTTAACATCACAGCTGTCCCTCACCCATTGGTACTGAGGATTAGCATTAAGGTGATGAATATTTAAGCTGATAAGAGGTTAAAAATAATGATTCTGTTATCTGTAGATAATGTTGGGAATAAAATATTCGCAGTTACACTTTGAATAAAGCCCTTCTAAAATGCTGAATTGGAATTAGAAAACAAACATTAAAAATGTTCAGTTTAGCTGCGTATGTTGTATTCTTTGTTTGTTTTTTGGCTAGGGTTGGATGGCAGAGTTCCCCTAGATATGCAGCTATATTTCATTTTATGAGGAATGGGAAGATAAAAAATTAACTCAGCGATGAAGTATGTCAGTTGTTCAAAATATGTGTAGTTTATACTCTATCTGGCTTTTGTTACATCCTGTATTTTTCTGTAACAAGACAAAGCAAACTCAAAACTACTAGTATGGTTATGTGGGGCCACTGCATATTGAAGGAGTAAATTACATTCTATTGACCACTGGATTAGCTCTTGTGCTGGTGCATTTGTTGTTTTTTTTTTAACCTGTGCCAACAATTGTGCATCAGGATTCATTATCCAGAGATCCCTGCTGAGTCCTATCAAATTCAGTGGAATGCCACAAGTCTGTGCTAGTGGATCTCCATGCAATATCTGGTCCTGATAGGTTGTGGATTTGCAAGTGAAGGCTGAAAATCCTCCCAGGCATTTCTGGGTCTGTCTCCAAATTGTTGTTAATTTTCTAAATTAGAATTACACTTAAGTATTCTGCTAGAATCTTGAGCTAGCATGTCATTTAAAAAGATGGGATCTTTGAGTTTGTCATGGCACATTGGCTGTTAAGTTCTTGATACCAACAGTCCATTTTTGTCACTATTGGGATGCTCTGTAATTGATGTGTGGTGGTAGTGATTACGACAGTGGCTTTCTGACCCTCTAAAGCAGAGGCTCCCAAACTTTTTTCCCTGAGGCCCACTTGCACAGCTGCAGTAGGCTTTGCGGCCCACTATTAGCACTTCTTGAGGAAAATTATGAATTTTAATTGACATACCTATAAACTACAACACTGTAAATAAGCAATGTACGTTCTTTTTCATTTTAATGTGAACAATTGTAATAATAGAAATCCTTTGCAAAGTGCACTGAAAGAAATGCTTCAAGATCTTTGAAACCAAACAGTTTTAGTAAAAACTACACTTTTTAAAAAAAATGTTGAGAACAAAACATGGTGTTCATGTGGCGGCAAGGCCTTTAAATTATGCCCCCTGGTATCAACATCTACAGTTTGATAGTGCCCCCTCTCAGCTCACCCACCAGGCAGGCGAGCCATCGTCTCCTTAGGCTGATTAAATGGGAAATCAGACAAGGGGCTGCCAAGTACGCAGCCTGGCCTCCCCGGCCTCACACATGTCCGTCAGGGTGAGGGGCATCATGGAGCATACACAGCCCCTTGCCTCCATCAGGGACCAGGGCAAGCAAGAGGGTGAAAGGCCAGGCAGGTGCCACAATCAGCTCCCACCAACACCCTCCACCTCAGCAGCCTGCTGAGTGCCTTGAGCTCGTCACCTGGCATCCCTTCCCCAGTTGCCTACCCAGCACAATGGTGCACCTCACAGGCACCCCCAGTCTGGGCATGAGGGAAGGGCTCATGGGCTCCCAGCCATTACCTATGACAGTTCTGATCACTGCATTGTCCATGTGGAAACAGGGAGGCACCACTGAGCCCTGGTCCTGGGGTGTTGCAGGGCCGATGCACCAGGGGGCTTAACAGTCATGGATGGCTCGGAGTGAGAACAACCGTGAACCCTCCAGCCTCCTCCAGCAGTCCTGGCAACTGCTGCCTCGTAGGGCCTGGCCCTTCTCCTCACTCGCTGCCTGGCCACTCTGCTTTGCCCTCTGCTGCAGGAGCTGGGCTCCTCTGGGCCTGGACAGGGGCCATTGCCAGCTACCATTCTGCTAGTGGGGGTGGGGGAAGGAGAAGAAGGCTGATGACCAGCTCCCAACACAGGGTTCCTTGTCATCGGATGCTCTGCCGGTGGGAATGGGCCTTGCTGGGGGGCAGGTGGAGCGTGACCAAACCCTTAAATTGTGCCCTTCCACTATCAACATATACAATTTGGGGGGCAATGCCACTTCATTGCCCACTCCCCAGTTGGGTTGCCAATTTTGGTTGGACGTATTCCTGGAGGTTTTATCATATGACATAATCTTTAAATAAAGATTAATCTTTAAATTCCTGGAGACTCCAGGACAATCCTGGAGGGTTGTCAGATCTACTTCCCAAACTCTGCCCACGGTTGTACCGGTGGCCCACAGTTTAGGAACCCCTACTCAAGAGGTACATGATACTGTTTTTTCTTCACCAAGCAGTTGATTGGTCTGCAGACAAATGACTTGCTGTAGATCCTCAACAATTTAAGCTTGTGACTACAATACACAGATATCATAGAACATGGCAAGTTAGCAAGTGAGCAAACTTTTTAAAAAAGCAAGTGCATTTTAAATACTTCATGCTATAGTAATTAGACCTCGCTATAGAACTTGTTAGATCTTTAAATCTTTGCTGCAAAGTGGAGAAACTACTACTGTGTGGTTTTATAACACTGCAGGCTAGCAAGCATTAATTAATAAGTTCTTTCTGTATGCTTTTAACGTACATAATCTGCTAAACAATGAAGTGAATCTTTTACTGAATTTACAACATTTAAAAACTCTCCAAGTTGGAGTAAAGTGGCTTACACAATGTATTATGTGACAACCATGGGAACACTCAAGTAGGCTGCATCGTGTGTGTGTGTGTATTTAATATAATGAGAGAGAAATGAATACAAATAGATTGTTGGAATGTATGACAGGAAATTACATGTATAGTGTGAAAAAAAAAATCCAGTGACTGTAGATTCAAGTGAAATAAATTTAATAGTCTGTTTTCCCCAGCAGGCAGTACTAGTGAGTGAAAGGTTTTCCTTCCAAAGATCATTTTCATTGCCCTTTGTTTTGACCATGTCACTCTTTGCATCCCTCCACTGGCTTCCCTTTTTCTGTCATATCAAACATAAGCTGCTTGCCTTCACTTCACTTTCAAGACCATTATCTATGGAGATATACCTATCTCATAGAACTGGAAGGGACCCCGAAAGGTCATTGAGTCCAGCCCCCTGCCTTCACTAGTATGGATTTTTTGCTCCAGATCCCTAAGTGGCCCCCTCATGGATTGAACTTGCAACCCTGGGTTTAGCAGACTAATGCTCAAACCACTGAGCTATCCCCCTCCCCCAATATTCCTCATTCTGTATTGAAAGGTTGACTCTCTCCTCTGATCAGCCCATCATATCATCTTCCATCCACTCACATGTTAAATCTTCCAACAGGCACTTTTGTACTTTCTGCTATGCTATCCCTGAAACTTGGGAGGACCGCTCCATAAATATCTGTAAAATGAACTTCTTATTCTCTTTCAAATCCCTCTTTAAAGGCTTCTCTGCCAGAATGCATACAAAAAATTTGACAGTGGTTAGGCTGCTGGTGTGCTCAAAGCACTGATGATCATGCTGACCAATATTATCTCTTAGTTCCCTTGTACTCCATATTGGTCTGTCTATATTGATCAGTTGTGTCTTTTCTTATGCTTAGATTTTAGGCACTCTTGGGTACTTTTTGTTCTGTTTGAACAGAGCCAAGAATGGGGCCCTAGTCCATGACTGGGGATCCTAGGCACTATGGTAATACAAATAATAAATAACTGAAAAACACTAAGAAAGCGTGTGTGTGTGTATATATAGCTCTGTCTTTGAGTCTGTATTTGCCCTTTCATTTAAAAAACAAAGGCTTATAAATGCCCTGCTCAGAAAAGCTATACGGGAGACTTTTAAAAACCAGATTTCATGACTCTTTTTTTTTTTTTTTGTATTGTCCTGAAGCTCAAGGTAAGGGTTTCGATAGTAGTTTGACTACCGTGCTCGGGCTGAAAGTGTCCCATGGAAAATTGACACTCTAGTCAGTGATGCAAAAGGCGCCCACCCCTACCCATGCACAGTCACATCAGAGCTTGTGGATGTAAGGATCTTGTTCACTTAGCAAGACAAAAGTAGAGTAAATAGGGAGGGAGATGTCAAGCATGCATCTAGTTTTTGATCCAGGGAAAATGTATGCATTTGTAAATGCCCCCAGATGGTAGAGGAAGCTGGCTGAGTTATTACAAGGCAATTTATGAGCAGAGTTCCTTACTTGCCTTCTATAGGGCTTGGGAGTTACCTGAAGTCTGAAGGGTAAATCTCTGTGTAGCCTGTGTTTTGCTGAATAACTTAAATTCAAGCCAATCACTGTCAGGGAAATGACATTCTGGTTTCTTGTTCCACACTGAGTTCCCTGAAGAGAAATCTCCTGTGCTGTGGTAAACAATTGATATAATAAAGAAAGCATAATTCATGAGCAAGGATCTCTCCTTAAGAAAGGACTTCATTTCAGACAGACCAAAGTCTAGGTTTTAACATTCCTTCATTTCCTTTATTAGGCAAATGTTTACCAGCTAAGCCCCTGTGGCAGGGGTCTCAAACTCAATTTAGCTTATGGCTGGTGCCAGTCCTCAAATCCTCCCAGCGGGTCAATAATGTCACTGAAGATGGTGTTCAGAAAAAAAAAGTTAATATTGTATTTTTTATTTCAAATTTCTTAAAAATAATAAAACTGTGATACAACTTTATACAGTTCTTCACTGCCAGAGAGTTTGTGTTTGCAGACACCTGGCAACGCTTCAGTTCTGTCAGTTTGTTCATGTTTGGCCTCAGTGACTGAGCAGTTGAAACCTTCAGGATTGCAGCAAGGTGTGCATCAGATAGTTATGTTCGGTATTTTGACTTGTTTATATTCATTGTGGGGAAAAAAATGACACTGCCTCCATGGCTGACTCTGCACAGCAACTAGTGATGGTATCTCTGCCCCTCTCCCCCGGTCAATGAAAGCTGTAGGGGGTGGTGCCTGCAGCAGACAGAGCCAGCAGTGTGGCTGCATGGGTCTCTCCTCTGCGGGCCGCAGTGGGGAGGTTCTTGGGCCACAGATGGCCTGCAGGCTGGGACTTTGAGACTCCTGCCCTAAGGAATACATGTACTAATAGAACACTAGTACACCTCTACCTCGATATAATGCTGTCCTTGGGAGCCAAAAAATCTTACTGGGTTATAGGTCAAACCGTGTTATACTGAACTTGCTTTGATCCACCGGAGTGCACAGCCCCGCTCCACCAAAGTACTGTTTTACCGTGTTACATCCAAATTCGTGTTATATCGGGTGGTGTTATATCAAGGTAGCAGTGTATCTAAGAATGTCAGTTGTCTACATTGCCTTGCACAAGAGTACCACAGTTTCACTGCTGGCTAGGTTGATGTCTCCCTACTCTTACCTCTTCTAATCCCCACAATAGAGCGGAGTGTGTTTGAGGTTTTGGCTTTCAAAAAACTTTGCATTATTCAGGGTACCCTAAGGCAAAGAGATGGGTCTTGCATATGGGCATGAAAGAAGTGCCAAGAAAAACTTCCAGCCGTCATGAATCTTAAATTTGAGAACAGAATAGTGAAGCTGTTGTGGAAGGCCTTGTTTTTGGAAGGAGAAATGTTCATCAGTTAGCCTGGCTTTCAAGTTATGAATATTGGTCCTGTTTAAGTGTTTAGGCTGTCTTTTTGAGCCAGGCGATTGAAAATTTTGTTCTGTCTGAGCTTGGAATAAAACTTGACCAAGGAGTGGTGAGTGTTTTGATTAACATTGGTATTTCTGATTGAGTGGTTGTAAAGCAAAGACAATTATGGGCAACTGAATTACTGAAGGAAACAGACTATTTCTAGTTAGTTTCTTATTCTGCTGGCAATACTTCAACTCCTAGGCAATTATCATATTTGTAATCACACATCTGGTTTTATTTTGTAAATGAAACCTTACAAATGTCCTGAGATTTTAACTTTTCCTAATAAAGTAAGTGGTCTCAGTGTTTTTTATGGTGATTTGGCTGATTAATGCCCTAAAACAGGGAAATGACAATAGCATTATTCCTTTGTCATTTTTGTCTTGTTTCCATACAGTTGTGGCCCCTTTAACACAATGAAGTCCGGAAACAAATTAAATGAGTATCAGGCTGCTTGGTGAATACTTTGTGATTTGTAAATTTAATTTCATTTATATAGAATATTTACAGAGAAAACTCAAAACTATTCCTGGTCATGCTACAGAAATGTACAAGGACATTACACATGTTCGCCAGGGATGCTGACCAGACTTCCAAACACCATAGTCATGTGAGGAACTGTTTGAAGTATGATGGTATTCTGAAACACTTAAAAGGTTCAATATAGGATTCTGGTCACACATTAATGGACACTTAAAATTAATTGTGTATTTTCTGTTTTATATTATTCCTCTAAAAATAGCTTAAATCATTAACTATTTGCCCAGCACATGGAAAAACATCTCAAAGTTACTTCCTCTTGGCTGCTTTACCCATCCTTCAGTTTTAATACACTCTCTCTCTCTCTCCTTCAACAGATGTTTAGTGATTTCAAAACTTTCAGTCTGTGCTGGGAGAAAATATTTTATGTGAGCATTTTTATATGGGGATACTCAGGAAAGCTAATCTGAATTAAGTAAATGTGTAAATTTAAGGTGGATTAGTTAAACTACATTGTCCTGTGTGGACACTCTCATTCAGACTCTATTCACTTACAAAAATAATATTAAAAAAAGAAAGAAACTGCACAAACCAAATGCTTTAAACAAGGTCACAATTTATCAGTTTTAAGGATTGTGAAAAAAAGTACAGCTAGTCCCTGCGCTGCTAAAAACATTAAGAAAAGTCTCAAGAGCTCTTGCGCATGCAGCTTGGAAGTTACATTCTTCAAAATAGAAGTCAAGCTGAAAAGTAATTAAAAAGCTAACTAGTTAACCAACTGTGCTATTACTTTGTTAACATGTTGATCCCAAAAGGTCTTCCACTAATCAGAGATAAAAATCAAATCAAAGGAACCCAGAAAGCTTACTATCCCAGAATGCAACTGGGAAAACTGGCTAACTGTAGTGAAACCTGTTTAAGACATCACCCTTAGTAGGCAGTCTCTAGTTTTGAAAGATCAATGCAAAGTGTCTTTGTGTACAAAACAGCTTCTCTTTTATTAGACACTTTTTTTTTAACCCCTTTTCCCTGAATGGCTTTTTAAATTCAGATATCAGAGGGGTAGCCGTGATAGTCTGGATCTGTAAAAGCAACAAAGAATCCTGTGGAACTTATAGACTAACAGACATTTTGGAGTATGAGTTTTCGTGGGTGAATACCCACTTCATCAGATGCATGTAGTGGAAATTTCCAGGGGTAGGTGTATATATAAGCAAGCAAGCTAGAGATAACGAGGTTAGTTCAATCAGGGAGGATGAGGCCCTGTTCTAGCAGTTGAGGTGTGAAAACCAAGGGAGGAGAAACTGGTTTTGTAGTTGGCAAGCCATTCACAGTCTTGGTTTAATCCTGAGCTGGTGGTGTCAAATTTGCAGATGAACGGAAGCTCAGCAGTCTCTCTTTGAAGTCTGGTCCTGAAGTTTTTTTGCTGCAGGATGGCCACCTTAAGGTCTGCTATAGTGTGGCCAGGGAGGATGAAGTAATCTCCTACAGGTTTTTGTATATTGCCATTCCTGATATCTGATTTGTGTCCATTTATCCTTTTGCGTAGAGACTGTCCAGTTTGACAGATGTACATAGCAGAGGGGCATTTTTTAAATTCAGTTTCACTCAGTAGTGAAATCCAGCGACTTCAGATGTCACATAGGTTAGTTAATGTCAATTATTTTCTTCAGACATCACAATAGTTGTAAAGCAAACAGAGGAAGAAATAGACCATTTTAAAAACTAGTTTAGTCTAAGTTGATGCTAGTTAGAAGGGGAAGGTTCTTTGAAGAACTAGAAAGGGTTACATTCTCTTCCATCAAAGGCCTCTACCTCCCATTTGTACTCATTTGTTCATCAGATTGGTGGAAAGTTTGGGGGTCAGTACTCACAGCCCCATCACTAACCCTAGATAATTAGGTATCATTGGTAGAAAACAGCCTTCTTCCTCCAATATCTTGCTAGGAATCTGTAATCCATCCTTTTTGGATGAGGATGTGGCCACGGTTATCCATATGTTGCCACTTCCAGATGGGACTACTGTAATTCATTGCACCTGAGATTGAATGTCAGCTTGAACAGGATGGACTGCCATGAGTACATCACCATGGAATGCCAGTACAAAGAAGGAGGGCTCTAACCTGAGACTTGGGAGACCTGGGTTCATTTTCCAGCTCTGACATAGATGTCCTGTGTAACCTTGGGCAAGTCTCTTAGTTTCTCTGTGCTACAGTTCTCTATCTGTCATACTGGGTGAATAACACTTCCCACCTCACAGAGAGGTTGTGAGGATAAATTTATTAGACTCTGAGGTGTTCAGATGTTGTGGTGGTAGGAGCCCTATAAATACCCAAGACAGACAGACTGACAATGGACTAAGGCTTTGGTCTTCACACCTCCAAACAGGGAAGACCTTTAAATACGCATACCCACGCTGCCCAAGAAAGAAGGCAGAAGAACAGAAAATTCTATTAAGTCCACTATGGACTATGTAGATTTAATTTACCTGTGAAGTGTTTATCATGGTGATGCACATTCTAAAACCCCCCCCGCCCGAGTGAACACATCCACCCACAGGAAAAGTACAATGGATATAGGAAAGGGAAATATTTATTTACAGAGGGATGAGAGGAGAAAAACAACAAGGGGAAATATAGAGGGAGCAGTAAAACAGGGTTACATTCAAACCAAGGCCCCACGGGCCCAGTGGTAGCACAATTTGGAAGGGCAGACACTGAGGAATGTGTCTGCACACAGAGTTCAGGAGTCCTGAGCACAGTTCCAGTCCACTGGTGAGTCTTGGGTACTCCTGGTCGTCTTTGGTGCCAGTGAACTTTCCCCAACAAACCCCTTCAGTGCCCTCTTCTGCCACTCTCTGCAAAGCCACCCAGAGCCACCACCTCCCCACTTAACAAGCTAGCAGCCTCTCTCCTTGTTCCCAGTGCAGAATCACAAGCCTCAGTACTCACAGCCCCACGCAGCTCTGGGCAGCAGTGATACTGGGTCCAGCTCTGGCCTGTCCTTCTTGGGCAATTACTCCCTGGCACAGTGCTCCTCCTGCCTCCGGTCCTGGGGTGTTCCCAGTCGGCCGCCCTCTCCTTCCCAGGCATCAGGCAGGTTGTCTGCTGCTTCATTTTGTGAGGGCCTGCGGGCTGCAGCCCTTCTCTCTCTGGAGCCCCAGAGCCACCCCCTGGAGTTTCCTTCCTTCCTCTCACTGCTCCCCCTCCCCACATAAGAAAAAGATTTAAAGAGGCCATGCTCTCTAAACCCCAAAGGGGTTACATTAACAAGAACATCTAATTATGATAGCAAATGATATCACAGTCTGTGCATACTAAGATTAACATAAATAGTCAAATGCGTTTAAATTTGTGTGAAAAAAGAAGGGTATCTTCCACAATACAGGTGATAGTAGATGGAGTAGAAGACATCTCATGGACATAATGTTCATGTGTTTAGTGTATATATCAAAACAAATCGTACAAGTTAAAATTACTTCCCAACCCCTGTTGTTTTCTTGTGGTTGGCTAGAACATCTCAGGGAAAAGAGTCCTTGTATGTTTTAGCCTGGCTCTTGAGAGGTAATTGCTTGGTGTGACTGAAGTGTGACCAGCTGATGATGATTTTGAATCATTGCAAGAATGTAATGTACCATATGGTCTGGGAGAAGAATGTAGTAAAATCTCCTTCTGAGGGCAAGTTAGTGATGGAATGGTAAGGGAGGTGTCATCTGAATCCATAAAATCTTCAGAATCATAATTCCAATCGTGTTCCCCTCTGTGGTGTGGCAGGCAGGGAGCACTTGCTGCCCTTCTCCCTGCCCCACCTCCACCTCCCATCACTAGGTGATCCAGTTAATGGAAATTTTGATAATTCATTGTCTTCAAAAGTGGTTGAGTTGGGTATCACTTGAAAGCCCTTTCTCACAGGAACATGGTGGTACCACACATGACAAACCTAGAACAATTATGTAGCTATATATTCAAGAAAATCAACATTTTATTTTCATTATGCTTTAACACAGGGATGCATTGCTTTATATATATAAAATCATAGAATGTCAGGGTTGGAAGGGAACTCAGGAGGTCACCTAGTCCAACCCCCTGGTCAAAGCAGGACCCATCCCCAGACAGATTTTTGCCCCAGATCCCTAAATGGCCCCCTCAAGGATTGAACTCACAACCCTGGGTTTAGCAGGCCAGTACCCAAACCACTGAGCTATCTGTCCTCCCTGTCCCCCCAACCATAAGACATTGATCTTTGGTAATCCTAGGAAAGTTAGCCTTGATATGTAGGATTGAAAACATTTATTTATCAAAATCATCACCAATGTAGGGCACCACTAGACACATTTTCACACTGATCCTTGTCTGTATCACACTTGCACATCTCCATACAAGGCAGACTATTGGCCAAATATTTGAAGGATGGTGAGCATCTGGTCTTTGCACATGAGCATTTGATTAGCTGAAGGATAGATTTTTGAGGCGCATAACTGGTGTGATTAGCCATCCTCTAAGACTTATCCAGGCCCAATAGGGGAGGGTAGTTTTGGATGCATTCGATCATCCCAGAGACATTCCATTGCTTGATAGTTTGCCCTCTTGATACCAGGTATCAATGCAACCCTTGTTGGTGGCAATTTTTCCTCTGTTTTTCTGCTTCTTGGGAAACATTCACCAACATAACTCTGCAAGTGTCATAATGTTGGTCTTTAAATGGAATACTCTGCATATGAGCACCTCCAGTGCACTTATGCCCTTATCAGTGTCTGTAGTGAGGTTAATTTCGAAAGGATATTACACCACAAAATGAGTGAAGTCACAACTTTGAACTTGAAAAGTCCATTTGCAAGAGCTTCTGCATCTGAACGTGCCGTATTGCCATATGATCCAGTGAAGGTAGTATCAGAAATTTCAATTAGGGCATCATAATGTTTCCAAGCTCATAGTGAAGAGGCTTCCAAGCATCAATGTGACTCTCCCATCTTGTCTAAGTGGTTTCACAGTCAGAGAATTCATATGGCGAGTCAATCTCCCAACAATGTGTCGAGCCTGAGAAAAACACACAAACACGTTGCACCAGATCAAAGAAACTGCTTGCCTCCAAACAGCATCTAGCAGCATCATTGACAACCAAATTCAGAGAATGTGCACTGCAAGGAATGAAAAAGGCCCTAGGATTGATTTCCATCATTCTCCTTTGCACACCATTGTCTTTACCCTTCATATTATTTCCATTATCATAGCCGTGGCCATGTAAGTTTTTTCAACAGATAATGACATTGTTTCAAGCTCTTGTAGAATAGTTTGTCATAAATACTCCAGTTGTCTCCTTTAGTGGTATGAAACTCAAAAAATGTTTTTATGAGCACTTCAACATCTTCATCTGCAGACTTTTCCATATCCACAAAATGAATGATCATCATTTGTTCAACGTGACTCACATCTGGTGTTCAGTCCAGAATTATTGAAATGTCTTTTGCAGAATGGGCAGCTTCTACAATTTTAATGGCATTTGCTAGGATTTGAATGAGTTCATTCTGCATATTTTTTCCTAAGTAATGAACCTGTGTTTCATGATTGGATATTTTACATAGACGCTCCTTCAAGACTGGATCAAACAAAGTTAGGTATTCAACAAATTTTAAAAAGTTTCAATTACCTGGAGTGTATAATTTTTCATTTCTACTGCGGCCATGGAATGCTAAATTTTGCCCAATGAGAATTCTCACTAAAGCAAACAGACACTCTCTAATATTTGTTGCCAATATTCTTTTTTCCTTCTTTTTCCTTGATCACACACATTTTCTTCATCAATAGTTTTTACTCTTTTCAATCGTAATTCAAGGTCTTTCCAATTTAGAAAACATTCCAGATGTTCTGTACTGCTTTTATGTGACGAGAGAACTGAAATGTTTTTCATGTCCTTCGAACCATTTTCAGTAAGTGATGTGCCAGTTGCTTGATTTTCTAAACAACTTGCAGCAAAAGCGAAACAGTCCTTCAACACTGAGTATTGTAACCAGTTTCGATGAATTTCTTCCCCATTAATGAGTTTCCTCTTGCAATGCTGAGCAGAGAATTTTCTTTTATTTCCATCCTTAGGGAAGGGAAATTCACGAACTTGTTCGGGTCCATGTTCCACGAGAATTTGTCATACACTGTCATCACATCTGGGCCATGAAGCTAGGTCCCCATACTGTAACTTGTTTGTAACTTCTTCATCCTTTCCTCCTTCTACTTCATTTACTTCAATTTCTGCATGGGTCTCTGAAGGTGAATACATTTTCTCCACTTCCATATCAGTCTGATGCTGTGAGCATCCTTCATCTAGAAGTAAGTTTCCAAACTGCTTTTTGTGGATGTGATCTACCCTCATCTCCAAATAAAATTCCTTCATCTGGATGCTGTGAACTGCTTCCATTTTATTTGGATTAAAGAGAAGATGTTTCAGGAAGGATCCCTACTGTTCTGCTTGGTCCTTTTCCTTCTCAGCCTTTCGTTTACGATACTCAGCTCCTGAGCATTTTCTTTTTCCTCTTTCTGCCATGGGGCATTTGAATATTATGTACCGTGCTCCCGACTGCAAGCATTATAGCGTTAAGGATGGCTGACATACCCACCACATGGTTGGCGATTTAAACCACATTGCAGCCATCCCAACGTGTTTTTTCACTGCTTAAAGGTTCAGTGATTAGTAACATACACTCACCTATTAAAACAATTAGTTAGAGCATTTACATGGAAACAAAATGACCTTTTTTGACATTATAACCTGACACTGGTTGTTTGGAAAATAATCCCCTTCCTCATGGTTACCCGCTTGGAGTGTGACATCATCCCTTTCTTGGTCTATTAAGCATTAATGCTGTTACTTTTCTTTTATGGACTTTATTTATTACACGTGAATCAGTTATAAAAAGAAAAGTTCATAATTACACAGCCCAATAATAACGCTAAGGTTTAATAATGCTTAAAGATACTCACATTTTGGATTTATAATGCTCAGAGATGATGTTCTTTATTCTTTGGCACCAAGAAACACAATTTTCTACAGTATTCACTCGATTCTTAACCATCTTCCTGTGACGTGTTTGTGACAATGACCGTTTGACATGTATCAACTTGCGATGTCTCCGCTCTACATGAATTTCCGGCTATGCGATCTTGATGTATATTCGAGTTAGTTGTCACTAGCATTGCAGCTATTGCCACTGGCGAATGTGTTTCATTTTGGCTGAGTTATTGCTTATCAAAATTGCAGAGTGGGTCTACGTCGCAAATTGAAGAAAAAATTCACTAAAATATAGTTTAATTTTGCTGTAAATAAAAGATTTGGCATATTAATTTCTCAGAAATGTAGAGAAATGAATTATAATTCATATTCCCTCCATGCATGGGAATTAAAATGACATCTTCATTATTTTATTTGTATTTTTTCATTTTTTTATATGATTTTTTTCCCTCGACTTTGATGCCCCATTTAACTTGGCATCCTAGGCGACTGCCTAGTTTGACTATATGAATCGGCTGCCCCTGAATCAAATGCCTTCCAATAAGATAATTTGGTCTTTCCGACCAACTTTCCAGTGGTGTCACAGCCTGAAAGGGTGTGGAAGCCTGGCAGTGCAGTGGCTTTTAATGGTTCAAATGATAGGAACACATCTCTGAGGGATATACAGTGATTCTGTTACCCAGCAGCTAGCACAAGAATAGTCTAACAGTAGTCTTGGGTAGAGTCTCACAGAGAGTGCTAGAACATCTCTTGTACAAAAATCCAGAGTTTAGTAGCATTTCACTCCATATTCAGTGATGACTTATTCTATTTTTTTATTTTTTGGGGGACCATTTATATCCTTGATATTGCCACTGTTATACAATTGCAGCAAATCTTGTACGAAGTATGTCATGTAAGGTGTCAGTGGAAAAGTTATGATTTGCCAAGTATGATTATCCTGTTTTGTTTTTGTTTTTATTTTATTTTATTTTATTTTTATATATCCTGTTCGAAGTTAGGGCTATTGGCTGTATACTAGCATCACACGTGTGTTCTATTCCTGGGTCACACCCACCAGGTGAAATTTACATTAAATCCAGACAACTATGTATTGATGGCCCATCAAGAACACCTAGCTCTCATAATGGCCCGTAGAAGAAACTCATTTCACCCAAATAGCTCTTCCTGTGGATACCACAGCAAGGATATGGCTGCTCGTGTGAGTCATCAAGCCATATAAGGACATACAATATGCTCAAGTGACACTGGACTCCAACTTAGGCCAGCAACTTTTCCATAAACAGAAACAGTAAATTTCCAGGCCTAATGCAGAGGATATAAAAACTCCTAAGATCTCTGTTTTGCCTCGTTCTTGCCCTGGTTCTCTTGACTGTTGATTTTATAATTTAAAACTATGGACTGAGGATCTTCCTAAAGATTGGAAGATCATCAGAGAGACTTTACAAGCCAGCAGTCTATTCATCGCTGCTACAAACCTGATATAAGGACTCAGTAATTATTTATATATACATAATCTGTTAACCATTATTAACTCTCTTCTTCTTTTCTTTTAATATTTAATTTTTAGTTACTAAAAGATTGGCATCAGTGTGATTATTGGGTAAGATTTGAGTTCTATATTGACTTGGCTAAGTGACTGATCTCTTGCGATTAGTGTATAGGCCTCGGAGGGGTGGACACTATCCTGATCATGAGGAGTGTTCCTGGCTGGGAGTTGTAGAGCTGTTTGTGGTCAAAAAGGTGGAGGAGGATATATCCCCTCCACTGGTGGTGCTGATATTTGGGGAGACATTGGTAACATGAGCTATGATGTAATGGATGGTGCCAAAAGGATTATTTCAGTACTACAGGTATGGTTCCCTCCATTAGCAATAGATCAGCCGGGACCATTAGAGCTTCCACAGTGGGAAAAGTGTGTGTGTGTGTGTGTGTGTGTTGTGGGGGGCGGGGGAGGGAGGTTGGAGAATAGTGCACATAAATGTGGTGGTTGAAACAAATTTGTTTTGATGTGACAAATTATATTTTTAACTTGATCCTCATAACGAAACAAACAATTCTATCATGTAACATGCTGGCAGGCAATGACTTACATTAAGAGCAGATCAGCTAAAAATCTGGGTCTCCAGACTGTGGAATCACTTCACAGATGGCTATTTGTGACCTGATTTAGAAATCTAGTAGTGTGTTTTGTTGTTGAACCGGTAAGCATGTGTGTGTGGGTGCGTGTGTGCGTGTGTGCATGCTATGGATTTTTGCTCTATTTAATATCAAGCTAAAGCATTAAAGCAACAAAGATAAACCTATTCAAAGAAATTGAATATTTATAATCACAACTGGCTTTTTAAATAGATTTCATTTTTACATATTGCTTGATTAGATAACATTGGATTTGTGATTTACTTTCAACATAAAAGGAAAATTGCAGTGACCTTAAAGGCATTGTTACATAAAGGAAGAAGGTAGGAAAAACAATAATACTTCGAGTTTAGGATATTATAAATGAGGTGCAATACTATAATTGTCCTTGAGTACGCTTACCAAATTTGTGGTTTTAATCAATTTCCTATTTTAAAATGTGTCTCTCTTCCCTTCAGCTTTGTGAAAGACAATGCATCTGTGCATGGTCAGCTACACCATATGCCTTATACAAAGTCAGTTGGACAAAGCGCTATTAAATGCACAAAGTAAATAAATTTTAAAAACAGAATTTTTTCCCAAAATTTGTTACGTTAGTTTTCGATGTTGCTTTGTAACTAAAGATGGTTAAAATTCAGACAGATATGAGTTGATTGTCCATTTTAATAGTCCAGAGAAGTATATATTTCATCAATGCATATTGATTTACTAATATTTTGCAATGCCTAAAATAGCAAAAGAAGTTGCCAAACGCAATAAAGGGATGATGTGCATCATCAGCCTCCAGTGATCAATATACATATATTCCTAAAAGTCAGCACGTTTCAGAAATATCATTATATACCTGAGCATTTCTCTACATTATTGCAAGCCTGGCTAAATGGAATACTAAAATAGGCAAAGAATAGCTTACATCTTAGTGGCATTTAACCTTACGTTGTGTCCTATTTGCAGATTTATTAGCATCTGATCATATCATCCTGAGTTACTCAGACAAGGGGTTCTAAACATGAAGAATACTTTCAGCATAAATGATGATGAAAATATATCAATCTGCCATTACATTTTGGACTCATTGCTGATTCCCGCATTTTTTATGGGGAGTGAAAGTAAAAGCTTGAAAGATGTTTTGTTCGAAACCTCAAAGTAGAAGTTAGAATTTCTGGTAATGATAGAACTGTGTTTTTTGGGGGGGGGGGGGACGTTAGCTAACCCCATCATTTTGTTTTGTTCTTGACATGCTTGCAAGTGAGAACGTTCAGAGGATATGTGCAGGGTACAATAGAAGCAAAATGAATCATTGTTGATGATAGCTTGTGTATATATTGCCCTTTTTAGATTGTTTTGTGTTTCTGTCCTTGAGTTTCTCTGCTCACTGCCTGAAATTGAATGCCAGGGTGTAGAAAGCTCAGCTGTTTTTTCACTGATTTTTGTTTGTCTAAGCCTAAGGGGATTGAGTTCCTCTTCACCACTCAATAAATCAGATGTATCCAGTATAAGTTGTTTCCTAGTGCTGGATGATCTCAAAACATAAATCTGGTGGGATACATAACTAAGTTTTACCTTAATGGGTGTTGTGTTATAAGTGCTATTGCACTTAATATCAGATAGCATGAGAGTGTATAATGGCTATTGTGCAAAGATTAGCATATTTCACTCCAAAAGGTCAGAAAAGTAGAGATTTCAGAGACCTGATTTACATGTATCTTCCCCTCCTCCCCCAATCCCAAATGGAACTGTTCATAATATCTGTACCCAAACTTGTCAGAGCCACATAAGACCAGATCCCTCCAACTGTCCAGGATCCTTGCTGGCATTACTCCATTTCAGCAGCAGTATCATGGCCTCTTAGGGAGGCTCTAGGCAGGTTGGTAGCTGTATTATTTTCACAATCTCCCTTCCTCCCCTCCATGTGAATTCCAGACCTGTGCAATGTTGTGTGTGTGTGGTGTGTGTAATCTTGAAGGTGCATTGGTATCTGATGACATAGGTGGTAATGGTAATGCAAAGGGGGGAGGAAGGGAAGGAAATAGTGCAAAATATGTTTTTGTTCAACAGATAAGTGTTAGACGATTCAAAACATTGACAATTATTTTTAACTTTTTTTTTCCTTTTTCTTTTGGGACTATCTTTTTGGATGTTTGTTTAGGAGTCTCTTTCCACACCTACAGAAAGAAAATTTTCAAATCTTATTTTGCTTCTCGTTCTGTTTCAGCAGCTGCATGTCTCTAGGCACCTAAGCAGTATTCTCTTTTACCTCATACACCATCTGCCATGGGAGCCCTTATCGCTTGCCTTGCTTCATCCCGCTTCCTTAGCAAGGAAGGGACTCAAGAATTTTGGAGTGAGGAGGGAAGCTGAGTGAGAGCTGGGAAGGCACATTCATAGAATATCAGTGTTGGAAGGGACCTCAGGAGGTCATCTAGTCCAATCCCCTGCTCAAAGCAGGCCCAATCTCCAGACAGGTTTTTGCCCCAGATCCCTACATGGCCCCCTCAAGGATTGAACTCACAACTCTGGCTTTAGCAGGCCAGTGCTCAAAGCATGGAGCTATCCATCCATCCGTCCCTCCCTCCCTCTGTGCCTCTTCATTCTAGGTTATTGTGTTTCTCTGTTCTGACATCTCTTTGTACACCACCACTTTCTCTATGCTGCATGGAGAGGGCAGCTCTCGCTTAAGTTGTAATTACACTCCATATCACCAGGGGAAGTCAGCATCACAAATACTGTACTGCAGTCCACTCTGTTGCAGAGCCAGTTCAAAATGTCTTTAATTATTCACATCCAAAATTATTTGCTTTGCTAATACTGACTCTCATTGACTTCAGTGGCCTTCAGAGCAGACCTATGCGTAATGCAATGGGTCTGCAGCAGCTGGAATAGAAGAAATTGGGGAAGTATTGAGTGTCATTTTCCCAGACCTGAGGATGAACTCTGTGTAGCTCAAAAACTTCTCTCTCATTAACAAAAGTTGGTCCAATGAAAGATAGTATCTCCCCCACCTTGTCTCTCTAACATAGTGACTTCATCAGTGTTTTTGTTTCAGACCAACAAATGCGAACAGAATTGTTCAGCTCCAGTGGCAATAGTGAAATAACCCCAAAGAAGGAACATTTTATTTAAATGACACTATAGACCAGCTGAAATTCTACGGGGGCTTGTTTTGTCTGGCTAGAGGGCTAAGAGTCCTTAGGTGTTCCCTGGATGCTTGATTTTTCTGACTGCTCACTAAACAATTCAGATTATTGTTCTTATATAGGACCCTAAGTAGCCATTTGGTGTGTGTCTCAGTTAACACAGAAATAGTGTGGTGTGGGGTTTGACTCTCTTCGGTTAAGTCAGTAACGTGATTGGTAAGTGGGAATGATCAGTTATTTCCTTGTTTATAGTCTGCATGATTTGTCAAGGTCTTCAAAGTGGAAGAAAAATCACTAGTTCCACTTTTCTTCCTCTGTGCCTCTCAGACCCTTTCACTGAAGGGCAATGATAAACAGCATTTTCAGTCCTCAAGAGTCTTCCTTGTCAAATAAAACTCAGAAACCCAGTAACCACAGTTTTTCATTGGAATCCAAATACATCACTACTTCTGCATTCTTCTTATATTTATATTGTAATTCTTGTACTAAAAAGCAACAAAATGGGCTTCAAATTAAAATTAGCTATTTTAGGATTTCAGTGGGATACAATACTAGAGAGGACATTGTCTATCACAGAAAACTATTCAAAAATGAAGAGTTTCTGAAAAGAGGCTGTTTTTAGGGGTGGAGAAAATTCACAAACTTGATCTACATTGTTTTCCTTTTAAAAAAAAAATGTTTCTAATTTGGAAATTTGAAAAGTTTCCTGGTAATATGCTCAGCCCCCGCAAGAGAGGTTTCCTTATTACCCTGCTATGATGCTTCCTGTTGACTCCCTCTGGAGGGAGCTTCAGCCAGAAAGGCGCTGGCCCAGCATACGATTAAAGGTGAAACTAGAAAGGAAAGTCTTCTCTGGGACTTGGAAAAAGTGAGGCTAAGGCAGAGAGAAAAAGAGGTTTCCTTGAACATAGTCTATGATGTAATAAATTGTACAAACCCAATGTAATTTGTCTCCTGACTTTTTTCTATAAATGGAAGAACGCACTGAGGCATTACCATGTGGCATCAGCTAGGTCTTAAAGAAGTTAGCTTTTTTTAATTTAAAAAAGAAAAATAAAACAAACTTGAAATATAGTTTTATTGGCCACATTGTAACACTTCAAATTGTGTTTATCATCTTTCAGCTATAAAAATAAAGGATTAAAAGTCTGCCAAACTACATCACTTTATACATTCTAGCTTTTAAGTGCAGAAAATTATTTGACATAACAAATCTTTAGACTTCAGGTGTTAGACTTGGCGATCAAATGCACATCATTTTGGATGGCATTCTTACTGTAATAGGTTAAATGCAGAGATGCTATGATGCAAGTTAAATCATAAATGAGTGTAAATTACATCCCAAGGGGGGACACAGGTTGTCCTGTGATCAAGAAAGATGTTGCATCCTAAACTACCTTTTACCTTCCTGTTAAAGATGGGAGCCTGCTTAATCTTCTTTTCCCGTGAATTGCTTTTACTGCTACAACTCATCTTTTTTCCAGCATCAGCATGGAAGTTGCATCCATTTGCTGATTCATTTACACGGCCCAATGTCTGCAGAGATTGTGAGACTCAAAATTAGATTGGGATGAAGTGAAATTGGTCCTGTTAGTGAAGCTATGCGGATTGGGGACTGAAAGATTTTTTTATTTTTTTTTTTTCTCCTAGGACTGACTTGCTCTGAACTGCAGATTTCTGATAAATAGGCTACGCTTGTGCCTGTTGCATAGATTTTACTCTTCTCTTTTGTCTATGTTCACAAATAAGCTTTGCTCTCTGATCTTGCTTTTTCCCTTATATCTTATCAGTGGAGCATGCTCTAGTCAGTCCATGTGACATAAGATAACAATCTGTAGGTACCATAGAAGTGAAGTGCAAACAAGAGCACATGCAGAGTGAAGCTTCCTTAAGCTCTCAGAGAAGTTAGGGCTTGGCCTTGAAGTCAAAACACTTGCCAAGTGGTGCTAAGGTGTTTCAATGAAGCTGTGGGGAGAGTTATCTGATTTCTTTCCCTAAGCTTTTGTTTGGACTGTCACTGTGCCAAGCAATCTTAGTTTGCAATTTTGCTTGTTGATGGACCTGTAGAGGGAGAGACTACTATTGCAGTCTCATTTCTGTTTTTTTTTTTAAAGTTCTGAATTTTATACTGCTGTGTCTTTATCTGTCCTCTATTCTCCAGCCCTGTTCTTTTAGATGCAGAATAAGTAATTGTTTGTTGTTGCAGTTTTGAAATAAGCAAAGGCATATTGTCTAACAAATTAATTTTAATGTCTGGCACTTAAACAGTACCTCTGTCCAATGATCTTAGGGGGTTTACAAGCATTAATTAAACTTCAAAGCACCTTATGAGATAAGTGTTATTACACTCCATGTTCCAGTGCCTCATTTAAGTCACATTTCATGCTAGCACGTTGGAGAGTAGCAGAGCTATAGATAAAATCCTTATTTGCAGTCTCTTGCGGTTTGAAAATTTTATCCCAAACTCTGTTTTATCAAAAATGACTTAGGTGTCTAAGCTTCATTGAAAGTCAATGGGATTTAAGGTGTAGAGTTGTATTTTCATAAGAGACTTAGGTGCTTTTGAATTTTTTTCCTTTACCATTGCCATATTGCAGCTTACTGCCTGCCATTCTACGTGAGCATTGCTCCTGTCAGAGGACTGAAAATATTCTTCTAAATAAAGACCCGGTAGGAAGCATTCTACAGCCAAATAAAAAAGTAATGTGTGTACTTTTTAATATAACCACTGATATACTATCAATATCTGTGCATATTTAAAGTTTGCTTTGAATTGTTTTGTCTTTAGGAGAAGCCAAAAATCTTCCTACGTATCCGGGGCCAAACAAGATGAGGGATTGCTACTGTACTGTAAACCTGGACCAGGAGGAGGTTTTCAGGACCAAAATAGTGGAGAAATCACTATGGTAACAAATATTTCTTGTATGCAGATATATTCAGTCAGTTCTTTTAACGCCCTAAAACATTTGTTTATATTATATTTCTATAGCATTCCAAATAGATCTTTTGGTGGGATGGAGAAGAACATAGCTGATTTTTTTAAAATTGTAGGACTATAATAATAGCATTATTATGAATATCATGGCCTGGCATCTAACTATATGTTTTTATCATTTATGTGTGAAGAGGTTCTTCTCCTGAGAGGAAGCACATAATTAGTTTCCAAGGAGGTTACAGTTAATGCAGCTCTCTAGTTTACTTGCTTTTGAACTTTCTTTATGCTTTTTAGCTGTCAGTTTAACCATGCCATTTAATCCAGCTGTCAGGGATTTTTCCTTCGTACTGTTGTTACAACTGTTGCTCTATCAGAGCTCAAAACCACGGTGGGGTTTTGTTCTGCACATTCCTGGAGGTGCGAAAATAGGAGAGAAGGTAATGAGACTACAAGAAAGGGAAAAGCAGTTACAGCAAAATCCTGAGATGGCAGGTACAGTGCTAAGTTGTCTGAGATCCTGATCTCCTGCTGCTGGCCAGCTTTGCTCTTTTGAGAGGCAGTTGGTGGTGAATGGATGTGTCTCCTTCTCCTCCAGCCACTCTGAAACTACCTGAATACCCAAGTGATCTGGTAAAGCATGAGTGAGAAGGGGTTTCAGAAGTCAGCTTTTTTCTCTGCATTCCCTACTTGCTGGTAAGCTGTCTCCTGGGGGGAAGGTGTGGAATGCTTTTCTCCCAATGACACATCCTAGGTGCTGACCCTCTTTATTAGAATCTAGTTGTCCTCTTTCTCCATGCACTTTACTGACCTCCTTGGTGGTAGTGCTCCTCACTATACCCACTGCTGCTGACCTATGATCTTGTGGCTAAAGCCTTGTCTACCTTCCATATCTGAATTGACTGTAACTATGAGATTATAGCTCCACTGATGCTTGCCTGCAGTGCAGACAGAAAAAACCAGCTATTTTCACTGGGGCAGTTTGCCATGGTTTAGTGCATCACCATTTTGAGAGACCACTGCCAATAGGCTGTCCACACTAGGAATTTGCATCAGTGCAGCTACAGTGTTGACTGCCTTTTGGGATAGATCCCCAGCATAAGCAATGCCTAAAACATAGGCTTGCAAGTTGGGAGAAATGGCTTCTAAGGCGTTCCCGTACCATGTGATAGGTGTATTGTAAGACTAAACTAGTCAGGAGTAAAATAGTGGAATGGAATGGAATGGAATAGGTACAGACTCACAGCAAGGAGTGGAACTTCTGTTGGGGCCTAAAAATGCCTAAAATATAGAGAGGACAAGTTTAGGCACAGACTCTCAGCCTTTAAGGCCAGAAGGGGCCATCATGATCATCTAGTCTGACCTCTTGCACATCATAGGCCATACCCACCCATTCCAGTAATAGGTCCGTAACTTCTGGCTGAGTTACTCAAGTCCTCAAATCATGATTTAAAGACTTAAAATTATGTAGAATCCACAATTTACTCTAGTTCAAACCCACAAGTAACCATGCTGCAGAGGAAGGAGAAAACCTTCCCCTCCCCTCTCCCTCCCTGGTCTCTGCCATTCTGACCTTGGGGAAAAGTCCTTCTGACCCCAAATATGGCGATGAGTTAGACCCTGAGCATATGGGCGAGACCCACCAGCCAAAAACTTGAGAGAATTTTCTGTAGTAACTCAGAGCCTTCCCCATCTGTTATCCCTTATCTGCCTATTGGAGACATTTGCTGATAGTATTCATGGATGGGCCATATGCCATTGTAGGCAATCTCATCATACCAGCCCCTCCATAAATTTATGAAGCTCAGTCTTGAAACAAGTTAAGTTTTTAGCCCTTCCCCTTGGAAGGCTGTTCCAGAACTTCACTCCTCTGATCATTAGAAACCTTGGTCTAATTTCAAGCCTAAACTTGTTGATGGCCAATTTATATCCACTTGTGCCAGCATTGGCCCCAACTTAAATAACTCCTTTCCTCTCTGCTGTTTATCCCATATAGACCAATCATATATGCCTTGAGCCTTCATTTTGATAGGTTAAACAAGCCAAGCTCTTAAGTCTGTTCATGTAAGTAGGTTTTCCATTCCTCTGATCATCCTTGTAGCCCTTCTCTGCACTTGTTCCTGTTTTGAATTGATTTTCCTAGAACCTGACAGACCAGAATTGCACACAATATTCCACATGAGGTTTCACCAGTGCCTTGTATTTGATGATAACACTTTCTTATCTCTACTGGAAATGCCTTGCTGATACATGTTAGCACTTCATTAGCCTTTTTCATAGTTGCATCACATTGGTGGCTCACAGTCATCCTGTGATCAACCAGTACACCTGGGTCTTTCTCCTCCTGTGTCGCTTCCAACTGATGCGTCCCCAACGTATATCTAAAATTCTTATTATTAATCCCTCAGTGCATGATCTTGACCTTTACCTTCTTAAATTTCATCCTGTTTTTATTATGTTAGTTTTCAAAGTCCTCCATATCTTCTAGTATGGTATTCCAGTCCTCCCCAATACCACCCAACTTTGTCATCTACAAATTTTATTAGCACAATCCTACTTTTTGTGACCAGGTCATTAAAGAAAATGTTAAATAAGATTGGTCCCAAGACCAGTCCTTGAGGAAGTCCACTAGTAACCTTCCTCCAGTCTGACAGGTCACCTTTCAGTATAACCTGTTGTCGTTTCCCCTGTAACCAGTTCTTTACCTACCTTTTTGATTCTTGTATTAATTCTCATCTTCTCCAATTTAACAAATAATTTCCCATGTGGAACTGTATCAAAAGCTTTACTGAAATCTAGGTAGATTAGATCTACTGCGTTTCCTAGAAAATGTTATATTCTCAAAGAAAGAGATCAAATTGGTCTTGCATGATCTGCCTTTTGTAAAACCATGTTTGTTTTTTTTAAAATCACAGTTACCATTTACTTCTATGTCCTTTACTCTTTCTTTCAAAATATTTTCTAACACCTTGCATACAACTGAGGTCAACTAATGGGCCTGTAGTTTCCTGGATCACTCTTTTATCTTTTTAAAATATAGATACTGTATTTGCAATTCTCCAGTCATAAAGTATGACCTTCAAGTTTACAGATTCATTAAAAATCCTTGCTATTAGGCTTGTAATTTCACATGCTAGTTCTTTTAATATGTTAGGGTGGAAATTATCCAGTCCTCCTGATTTAGGTACCAGTAAGCTGATTGAGTTTAGCTTCCACCCTGGATGTGGTAATTTTCTTCTTCCATATCTTTGTTCACATTAGCGATCCTGCTACTCTCTCCAAGCCTTCTCATTATCCATATTAAAAACCGAGGCAAAGTATTTGTTTAGGTGTTGGATCATACCTAGATTATCTTTAATTTCTACCCCTTGCTCAGCATTTAGCAGTCTCACTTCTTGTTTCCATGTTTCCTTTTTTATTTATATGTCTAAAGAACCTTTTACTAATGGTTTTAATGGCTTTTGGCAGTTCTCATTTTTTTCCTACACTTTCTGACCTCTATGAGAGAGTTTTTCTTGCTCATCCAGCCCTTCATCCATTCCTTATAGGCCGCCTGCTTTCTTTTAATAACCATTTGCGACTCTTGTTCATCCAGATTGGTCTACAACCCTTCTCTACATTTTTTTTCCTTGGGATGCAGGCTTCAGATACTTTAATTCAAAGTTGTAGAAACTAATTCCAAGCCTCGTCTACATTCAGATCCTTGAATTCTTCAGTCCAGTCCAACTCCCTAACTAATTCCATTAATTTTTTTTAAAGTTTGTCTTTTTGAAATCAAGGACCTTTGTTGCAGACTTATTTTTGCTTATCCTTCCATTTAGTTTACACTGAATTAACCCATGATCACTCAGACTCAGGCATGTATGTATTCTGGAAAAAGGGGATTTACTTCCCCCCCCCAAATTAATTTCTGGTCACCTTATATTTAAATAAAGAAATCTGAGTGGAGTGGGCTGCATACATGTATTTAACATGTAAGTCAGTGGTGGAATCAGAGTTAAGTAGTGAATTCTAAAGTAAACCCTATCTCCTGTTATCATATTCATAGATTACAACGCCGGAAGGGATCATTATGATCATCTAGTCTGATCCCTTGTATAGCACATGCCCTCAAACTCAAAATAATTCCTGCAGTCTAGCTTTTAGAAAAATATTCAATCTTGATTTTAAGTGTGAAACATTTTACATTGGAAATATTCAATCGTTTAACTGATGAGATTATAGATAGGAGGTGTAACTTTCAAAAGTCCTAACTGATTTAGGAGCACAAGGCCTATTGATTTTTCATAGGATTTGTCCACTCAAGTTTTCTTGCACTTAATATTTTTCTTGTGACCTTTATTTTGGGTCTTTATTGTGTTCTGCATTGAGGCAAGAGAGACTGAGACTGAGATGCAAAATGAGTGTAGATTTTGACCCTCACAGATAGCCACATAGAGTTAGGACAGTTGTGTTTTATCACGAAGTTGTTAGCGCCTTCCAGTTTAATGGAATTGTTTAGTAATGAATAACATAAAGTTGCTGTCTAAAGTTCTTGCTGTAATTACGAATTTGCCATGTCTGAGGCTTGAAATAGTTCCACGAAACTAATTTTGCAATTGTCACTTAATTTCTGTCCTGATTCAAGCAAGTGTAACCTTTGTTGCTCAGAACTAGGGATTACACAGGTAGTGTTTTTTTTCCTGTTGGATGACCATTAAAGCACTTCACAGGAGGGCTTACTGTTTTAATTGACGTCATTTCACTGGATTAATCCAATAATTATTTTCCACTGAGAAAATAAGCTTTTCTGTTTATAGGAATAACAACTTTCCTTGGGAGAAATTCCATCTGTCTTTAGACATATTTAAATTAAAGTAGTAGGCTGAATCCAGTCTGAAATCAGCAGGTTAGGGTGCTCACGGGAAACTACAATCCTTTCATCCTGAATTGTTGACCAAGGAGCATCTACTTCCAAGTCAGCTCTTGGCTTTTCTTGCTTTCCTCATGTCTCCCGGGATAGCCTTTCTTCCCCCTTGGCCATGTCAGCAAGCATCTACCTTTAGCTCCATCTCTTTTTGAGGGTGGGTAGGGGCACGTTACTGCTTTTGTTCATCTGTTTCGTAGGAGCATCCCTTTTGACTATCCCAACACTCACCTACTTCTGCATTCCACTACCAGTTGGCTATGCCCTTCATCCTTGAACATTCCCCCAATAGGTGAATAAATAAAATAAATTCAAGAAGGAAACTGTTTTTAACAATGTCTTTACAGTGCCTCTGTTTGTACAAATTGCTGCTGCTTTGTTCAGCTATCTAACTGCTGCATCATTGAGGGAGGAGTTGCAGTCCACCCTCCCGTCTAGGATGACAGGACAGCAAAAGTGAAAAATCAGGATAGTGGGTGGGGGGTAATAGGAGCCTGTATAAGAAAAAGACCCCAAAATCGGGACTCTCCCTATAAAATTGGGACATCTGGTCACCCTACTCCAGTCTTTTAACTGTGCACTCCACCACCACATGTTTGACCGTGTGCATTGCTGCCCTGTAATGACCTCGATATGAGGGAGCTAAGTCAAATTTCTACATTGTGGCAGTCACTGTGACCAGTCCAGTGAGTAGCCTGTTAAGCCTAGTTAGGATTTGCATCCCAGGTTACAAACAGGTGAATGTAAATTAGGGCTTCTGAAATTCATCTGCATGCCTGTCTCTCTATCCCAGAGTTGCTGCCGCTCTGCAAGGACGTAGCTGTTGGTCTTGATATGCTGTTGTTCATCCAAGATTGGCACTGGGCCAGCAGCACTGGACAGGAGTGTATTAATGGCTGCCACAAAAGGATGTGTCAAAGTCAGCAGGAGTTGCAAGTGTAGTTCTTTTTCTTGAGACGGGCAGATCAGCTTCTAGGAAGTGTGCATTGCTTACTTACACCTATTGGAACCCTTGTCAGCCTTGTGTGCAGCAGGTTGTTTTCATCTATTATAGCCCTTCATGCAGTTTGAAGGTTAATGGCATCTTGTCAAAGTTTTGAGGGAGCTATGGGATCCAACACATATAAATTAGATGTTAATGTGTGGTTAAAGCAACCACTAATTATATGGGTGGCTGTGTTCAGCTCCAAATAAATAAGACACACATGCTTACCTCTCCACCAGATTTGTTGCAAACTATTCCCTGTAAGCCTATGATGAGGTTTAACATGGAAATGATATTAAATCAGCACTTCAACTCTGGCCCCCATTCTCAATTTCTAATGCTTTGGTTGGGCTCCTTGTCAAAACTTGCACAGTCTCTGAGTAACAGGGACTTGTGTGTTGCAACCTATGAAAGCAAATCACAAAAATTAGATCTTTCCTCACCTTTTAATTGACAATTTAAACCTTTGCCGTTTTTTCAGTTTAGCAAACAAGTGAAAACCTCTTTTTTTTTTTTTTTTTTTTTTAATTTTTGTTGAACTGTGGTTGTTAAATGACAAACTGTTTCCCATTTGTGACCTATAGGTTTTTTTTACAATTATCTGTGAACATATGCATAAAGTTGAATATACTTGTCACCCTGAAACAATTGTCATAGTTCAGGGCAATTGTACCTGTATTGCTCCTTTGAGGGCGCCCTCTCTAGACTCCCAGCTCCTTAGCCGTCACCTCTCTTGGGCAAAGTCCAAGTGTCTCTCTTGAGACTAGGGGTTTTCCAGGCTGCACAGTTCTCTGCCTACACTGTGATATTCGAAGCAAGCTAAAACAGCTAAAGGGCCAGCACCTGCTTTTTGCTTTCTCTGCAGAAGTTATGAATAGTGTAATTGCCTGCAGTTCTAAGTTACCGTACAGCTCTTCATAAGTAAGCATGTGTATTCTTCAGTTGAAAGCATTACAGAAAAAAGCTATTAAACATTTTATTTACATGCATGTTAAAAAGCTTACCAGAGCTCACCCTGAACTTCAGCTTTGGACTCAGTCTTACAAAACCCGTAACTGTCTCTCTCCCCCACTTCCCCCGCCACACACAGTTACAATTTCATGGCTATCTCAGATTCAGAACCACCCAACTGTGAATTGTTCAGACTTTCCTTTTTTTCAGATTGCGCCTTTCATCTTGGCCTCAGGTAACAGGTGATCAGTTGACAATGGACAACACCTCAGGGTGAAGCTTCAAAAGGCTGGGGTTTTGCGTAATTGGAGGTGGAGAATTTACTTTCCCCTCCCCCTAGATATTCCCCAGGAAAATGACTTAACTCTTTTTGTTCCAAAACTCCATTCTTGTCTGGTACATTGTCCAGTATAATCTTTTGAATCCCCAGGTTCCACATCTGTCACATTTCCCCCTTTGAGAGGTTATATACAATCCTGGCCCACAATAATACATAAACCATTCATTTAATACAATGGATCTGTAAAATACTAAATCTTAATTCAATAAAGTCTGCCAGGAAATTGCCATATCTACAACCATGTTTTCTAATTCAGGTTTCCTTGCACTGATGGAACCTGTATTTTTTCCAGCTGTTTTTTTCATATACTCTGTATACACATGAAAGGGTTTAAAATTGAAACATGGCTGAAACATTTCATTTTATACAATGAGGAATTCTACATGTGTCATTTTTTAGCTAATTACTTGAATGGTAACTTCACTCCTGTGGAGGTGATTTATTACAGTGGTTCTCAATAAGGGGTACGCAGAGGTCTTCCAGGGCGTACGTCAACGTATCTAGATATTTGCCTAGTTTTACAACAGACTATATAAAAGCACTAGTGAAGTCAGTATCAACTAGAATTTCATACAATTACTTGTTTATACTGCTCTATATACTATGCATTGAAATGTAAGTACAATATTTACATTCCCGTTGATTTATTGTATAATTATATGGTAAACATGACACCTCAGCTGCTAGAAGAGGGCCTCATACTCCCTGATTGAACTAACCTCATTATCTCTAGCTTGATTCTTGCTTGCATATTTATACCTGCCTCTGGAAATTTCCATTACATGCACCCAACGAAGTGGGTATTCACCCACGAAAGCTCATGGTCCAATACATCTGTTAGTCTATAAGGTGCCACAGGACCCTTTTCTGCTTTATGAGAAAGTAAGCAATTGGTCAGTAAAAGTGTGCTGTGACACTTTTTTGTATTTCTCTGTCTGATTTTATAAGCAAGTAATTTTTGAGTGAGGTGAAACTTGGGGGTACGGAAGACAAATCAGACTCCTGAAAGGGGTTCAATGGTCTGGGAAGTTTTGAGAGCCATTGGTTTATTACATGTATTACGGTAACGCTTAGAGGCCGCAGCCAATAAACCCCACTGTGTTAGGTACTATACAAACACACAGTAAGAGAGTCTCTGCCTTGAGCGTACAGTCTAAACAGCTGATGGGGTTGGGAAAGGAAACATTGTTATCCCCATTTCCCAGATGGGGAGTTGAGGCACAGAGATTAAGTGATTTACCCAGGGTGACACACAACCTAGACCTCTTGCTTCCCAGGCCAGTGCCTTAATCACAAGGCCAGTAACAATATTACTACACCTTTCATTAGCACTAAATTTCCTTCAAAAACTTGAGAGCAGCCAGGTTAGTGGGCGGTCAGGTGAGACCAATAAATCATAGTTAAGAGCAGGGGTTGGCAAGCTCTGGCATGCAGCTCGCCAGAGTAAGCACCCTGGCGGGCTGGGCCAGTTTATTTACTTGCCGTATTGGCAGGTTCGGCGGGCCGCGGTTCACCATCCCAGGCCAATGGGGGAGGCGGGAAGCAGCGCAGACAAGGGATGTGTTGGCCATGGCTTCCAGCCGCCTCAATGGCCTGGGAGGGCAAACCGCGGCCAGTAGGAGCCACGGTCTGCCGAACCTGCCAATGCGGCAGGTAAACAAACTGGCCCAGCCCACCAAGGTGCCTCCCCTGGCGAGCTGCGTGCCAGAGGTTGCAGACCCCTGGTCAAGAGTTTTACAGCCAACCTCTCTCGGCATCAAAACAGGACTGTTGTGCTGTGTATTGTACTGAATCAAAGACTTAAGGTTTCTACTGGGACAGCTTTCTAATGCCTGACTGGAAGAAGCAGTGGAGTGGAGATACTCATAGGTAGAGGGTGGCTAAGGCTAGAGGAGGCTCATTTCTCCCCCTTCCCTCCCCCACAAAGCTCTCAGCCCAGCTTGACTGGTGAAGCCCTACACCTGACAGGGCCAGGAAGGGGGTGGGGCAGGATCTCATGGCAGGAGGACCTTGCCTGCACACAGTCTTGGGTCCATGATCCTTTAGTGCTCCTTACTACTTGACAGGAATTTTTCACACTTTGGATAGAGTGATCAAAAACTGAATGTAAGAGAAAATAATCCACCTGGGCCTTGAGTCTACTGTCCCTAGACTTTGACGGGGAGGGAGAGTGCCAACCACATACTACTTGTATTTGTGTGAGTGAATAATACATATTCACAAACAATAGACTTTGCTTAATGTTAATTAAGGCTGCTGTCATCAATAAATTAACTGTTAAAAATTAGGAAAATGCATAAAGGATTAAAAGGCTAAGTCAAGCACACTCAAGTTCAGAAATGCTGGAGGGGACATTGCCCTTGCAATCTTAATTTATCTCCCTTCTAAAAAATATCTGAGAGAGACTGAGGTACTGACCCTGTAAAACAGAAAATACCAATGCAGCCTCACAGTAGTGAGACCACAATATTAAGAGAAGTCTGTAGCAACTCCATAGTTTAAGGGTATATTGAACTTAACACAAGAATAAAGTTCCTTTGTTTCACACTTTGCCAATTGAAGTTAGTTACTAAATTTGATTAATTCATTCTTGCAAAGAGTTACTGTTCTGTATAAAGGCTTGTCCACACTGTTTTTGGAGCGGCAGTATGTCAAAGCACATTATGGAACTTGTGGATACTGCTACTGTATACTACACAGCCAGATAACATGTGACAGGCTAATGCATGGTAGGTTTAGACTCTGGCTTGCTTTGCACTAACCAACCATATAGATGCCCTAATTTTTAATAAAATATTGACTGTTTGCTGATATCGTCTTAAAATACTTGCTTTAAAAAAAATTGCTTTGTTTTCCTCACATTTATTTGTGTTCCTCTAGCTAACCAACCACAAACTTCTCTCTCGCATTTGGATGTGTTGGACACAAGCCATTTCTCAAATATTAAATACATAGTTGTTCCACTTACTTTGGAGATATGCCAAGATGAGCTGATAGAATTACTTGGATACATCAGCTCCTTACATGTTCCAGTGTTGCCCACCTGCCTCTGGGAAATACAGAGCTCTGTTCAGCATAAAGGCCACTGGGGAGGAGGCTTTGAACCGAATGGCATAAGCAGTGGTTTGAGAGCAGCTTCTTGCCTATCTGTTTGCTCCACAGTAATTCTCACAATAGCCTCACTCCTCAGTGTACTCTCCCCTACACACACTGCCTGGCCCTACCCTGCCCTGTTCTCAGTTACCACATTTTGCTTTTAAACACTGATATGTATCAACATTTATGGATCTAAACATTGATGTGTATCAACATTTAACAGCGTAATGTGGTAAGGGGGCTTGCGAGGAGTGGAGCTGTATAGGAAGAGGCGCTTGGGGCAAATCAGACTGCCCGTGAGAGATTTTTGGGGCAGGGAATGAGCAAGACTTTGTGGGGGAGACAGGTAACACAGCAGGACAGAGTGCCGGAAGGGGAAGCAGGGCTGTGGGAGGAGGCATGGTGGACATTAAGGCTCTGAGGGGTTTACGAATGAGAATACGTATCAGTATTGAAAGCTATCCATATGAGTAACTATCAGCATTGTTGTAGACTTTTTTTAAGAACCTGAGCAATTTCAGAAAAGTAAACACATCTATAACTTGAGTTCCCCTTTGTCAAGGGGTTTCAGATAGAGGCTGAGTATCCCACCAGACAAGGATATTTCTATTTGTGGGAGAGGAGGAAATTTGATAGCTGTAAGAGTCACAAGGTCACTAGAAATGGGCAAGGGAGAATTTTTGGTGTTTGGTAGGTATGTCAGTCAGTGGATAGCATTCAGAGCTAGCAGGGTGAGACTGTAAGATATCCACCAGATATCCACACAGAATAAAAGCAGTAAAAAACAGGCTGAGGAAGTTTTAGGAAAAAAATGAGGAGAGTGGTAGAAAACAGAATGGAACATAGGAATGGCCGTACTGGGTCAGACCAAAGGTCCATCTAGCCTAGTTTCTTGTCTACCAACAGTGGCAATGCCAGGTGCCCGAGAGGGAGTGAACTTAACAGGTAATGATCAAGTGATCTCTCTCCTGCCATCCGTCTCCACCCTCTGACACCATTCCTTACCCATCCTGGCTAATAGCCATTAATGGACTTAACCTCCATGAATTTATCCAGTTCTCTTTTAAATGCTGTTATAGTCCTAGCCTTCACAACACTCTTCAGGTAAGCGAGTTCCACAAGTTGTCTATGCATGTTCTGTGTGTGAAGACAGAACTTTCTTGTTGAATTTGTTTTATATACATCTCTGTCGCTTGTCACCCATTAATTTTCTTTGGTGGGCGCTCTCGTTTCTTATTTGTACTAGACGATTCCCGCATAGAACATATAACTTTTCCATTAGTCTACTAATATCACGTCGAACATAACCATACAAATTATCCCCCTTACATACTCTTTTTGGAGAGCTGGAAATCGAAAGTACCGTAAGCCTCTTTTATTCTTCCTGCTATGGACCCGGTTCCCCACCCGATAGATGCATTTTATAGCTTGCCCCTTCCCTGCAACCTTTTTCTGACGCTCTAGGAAGGCTCGCAGTGCTGCCGCGATATTTCCTGTTGTGAAGATGGGGTTGAGACCAAGCCTCGTATATTCTCAGTGTATTCAAGCAGACTCGGCTTGGGGAGCATCCGCTATTCCAATCTATATCAGGCAGTTAAATAATGGCTATCTTCTTGTGTCTTATTCTCTATCCCCTTTTAATCATGTCCTAACATCATGTTTGTCTTTTTTTGTATATCGCACCTGACGACACTCGCGCCAATCATAGACCTGATTGCTTCTGTCTAGTGGCATTCCCAGGTGTTAACACACTTTGGGCCGCTTCACTGCTAGAAATAGTGTAGAACTAAATATCACAGTGTGGCGAATTAACTCCTAAGAATTCTTTTTTTCCACCATTGAATTCATGCGTGAATCCAAATATGACTATGCGTGTAATCTAACGTTACGCCTCGATTATTTTTATGTATCATGTGTGTGATGAAAGTTTTGGCAGGTTATTTTTGCAGATGTCGTGCGCGTTAGATCATTTTATACTTTGTCTTAGTCTACTCGAGGTCCTATACATCGTCCCTTTCATGCGTTTCTTTCATTGCTGCTGTGCTCGGACCTCCTATATCACTTCCCTGTTCTGGTTCGAAATGATCTAGTGTTTTCGATATCTTTCCCTTTTGACAGCTACTTTCACTCTTCTGTGTCTCCTTTTAAGGCGTCCTAACTATCTTTGAGAGCTAGTTTAGTATATCTGCAAACTTTACCACTTCAATGCTACTTTATCCCTTTTAATGTCTTGATAGATAGGGTGAATAGGATCTGGTTCTAGGACTGACCTTGGGGAACTCATCAAATAGTTTAACCCCTCTCCAATTCCAAACAATTTACCATTTATTTCCACTATAATACCTCGGCAGTACAATAATTCTAATGGGTGTAATGTCCACAATCATAATTGCCGTTTTGCCATGTATAATATAGGAGCCAGGTGAAAGTAATTTGCCCACCCATAAAGAGGGGGCTAGTGGAACCACTGGCCTTAGTCTTCGCCAATGCGCCCTGCTCGTTCAGACCTTCCCTCATTTTAACTTTAAATCTGTGCGGATTGTGCCCGTAGGCACTTTCCTGCCACCCAATAGAAATTCCCTCCCCTGCTGCCTTCCCCTAAGACGGACCCCAAGACCCCTCTTAACCCCTTACCATGGATGAATGTCATTTCTGATTCTGTGTCCCACCTATGCCTAATTTTGGTCCGTGCTCCTGTAATGCAGGATGGAGCATACGCCTATGAAAAGCTGCCCAGCTTTACAGTTCTGGCGAAGAGCCCAAATTTTCATATCGTAAAGTCCCATATACCTTAAAGCGCATTGGTAATTAAGACACTTCACTTGCTGACTTTGGAGAAAACCACCAAACATAAAGAATTCCATTACACAGCTGGAATTTCTATACACGATAACGCTGACATGCTACCTGTGGCAAAAGCGTTAAGACCTGACCCCAAGACCTTCCAGCGAAATCTGTAAAGATGGGACGAGTGTTTGGGAAGTGATGTTATCGTTAAGGCCCAGTCTTAAAAGCACTAGCGACACGCTGCAGTTATGCCGAGCCCAGTGCCTTTCCCTAGGACATCGAAACCACAAAATAAAAAAAGATAGATCACATCACCTCTTCTGTGGCGGCACCTCTTGCGCACTCCAGCGATAGAAATGAAACGGCAAGAGATCGGTCCACTCTGCTAACTAATTCGCTGCGTTTAACATCATATGATCAATTTAGAATGCATCCATTAGCATGGAATGCCTGTCCTGGAATTGCGTCGGTTCCAGCAGGAAGCGGACACATGACTCGTTAGCACATCTGCACATAAATAATAGCTTGCGCGCGGCTGCAATAGCTTGCCACGGCAGAACACCTCTTCTCACCTTTCAGGTGACATTGTAACCCGCGAGCGTATCAGTCCAGC
>NC_133769.1:258503824-258575188 GCF_003597395.2 Chelonoidis abingdonii
AAGCTGGCTCAGGTTTGGGAATCTCCCTAACATCCTCAGCTGTGAAGACTGAAGAAAAGAATCCATTTAGTTTCTCCGCAATGACTTTATCGTCTTTAAGCGCTCTTTTTATATCTTGATCATCCAGGGGCCCCACTGGTTGTTTAGCAGGCTTCTTGCTTCTGATATACTTAAACATTTTGTTGTTACCCTTTGAGGTTTTGGCTAGCCGTTCTTCAAACTCCTCTGTGGCTTTTCGTATTACATTTTTGTACTTAACTTGGCAGTGTTTATTCTCCTTTCTATTTACCTCACTAGGATTTGACTTCCACTTTTTAAAAGATGCCTTTTTATCTCTCACTGCTTCTTTTACATGGTGGTTAAGCCATGATGACTTTTTTTTAATTCCTTTACTATGTTTCTTAATTTGGGATATACATTTAAGTTGGGCTTCTATTATGGTGTCTTTAAAAAGCGCCCATGCAGCTTGCAGGGATTTCACTCTAGTGACTGTACCTTTTAATTTCTGTTTAACTAACCTCCTCATTTTTGCATAGTTCCCCGTTCTGAAATTCAATGCCATGGTGTTGGGCTGTTGAGGTGTTCTTCCCACCACAGGGATGTTAAATGTTATTATATTATGGTCACTATTTCCAAGTGGTCCTGTTACAGTTACCTCTTGGACCAGATCCTGTGCTCCACTCAGGACTAAATCAAGAATTGCCTCTTTCCTTGTGGGTTCCCATACCAGCTGCTCCAAGAAGCGGTCATTTAAAATATCGAGAAATTTTGTCTGTGCTTTTTGTCCTGAAGTAACATGTTCCCAGTCAATATGGGGATAATTGAAATCTCCCACTGTTATTGAGTTCTTCATTTAGATAGCCTCTCTAATCTCCCTTAGCATTTCATAGTCACTGTCACTGTCCTGGTCAGATGGTCGATAATAGATCCCTAATGTTATATTCTTATTAGAGCATGAAATTATTATCCATAGAGATTCTGTTGAACATGTGGATTCACTTAAGACTCGTACTTCATTTGATTCTACATTTTCTTTCACATATAGTGTTACTCCCACCTCCCGCATGACCTGTTCTGTCCTTCTGATATATTTTGTACCCCGGAATGATTGTGTCCCATTGACTGTCCTCAGTCTACCATGTTTCTGTGATGCCTATTATATCAATATCCTCCTTTATCACGAGGCACTTTAGTTCACCCATCTTAATATTTAGACTTCTAACATTTGCGTACAAGTGCTTTAAAAACTTGTCACTGTTTTTGTCTTCCCTTTTCTAATGTGTCTGATTCTTTATGTGAATGTTTCTCATCTAATCTGACTCTTACATTATCCTCTTCCATCCTCTGCTCCTGACTATAACCTAGAGAATCTCTGTCAATAGACTCTCCTCTAAGAGAAGTCTCTGTCTGATCCACATGCTCCACTGCAGCAGTCGGCTTTCCCCCATCTACTAGTTTAAAAACTGCTCTACAATCTTTTTAATGTTTAGTGCCAGCAGTCTGGTTCCACTTTGGTTTAGGTGGAGCCCATCTGTCCTATATAGGTTCCCCCTATCCCAAAAGTTTCCCCAGTTCCTAATGAACGTAAACCCCTCCTCTCTACAGCATTGTCTCATCCACGCATTGAGACTCTGAAGCTCTGCCTGCCTACCTGGCTATCTATCTGTTGTCTAGTGATAGCTCTTGCTGTACCAGAACATTAAGTTCAGCAATACTTAAACTTTGGAAACCCAAGAAATAGAGTTACAGGACGTCTCTCCTACTCTTCCCTATGTCATTGGTACCTACATGTACCATGACCACTGGCTCCTCCCCAGCACTACACATAAGTCTATCCAGATGCCTCAAGAGATCTGCAACTTTCGCACCAGGCAGGCAAGTCGTCATACAGTTTTCCCAGTCATCACAAACCCAGCTATCTACGTTTCTAATGATCGAATCTCCCATTACTAACACCTGCCTTTTCCTAGTGACTGGAAATTTAAAGAAACACCATGTTGTTGTTCTTTCTATTTGGTACCAGCTGAAAAATAATACACAGTTGTGGTGTTTTGCTCTGTAAATTGTTCAAGCCTAGAAACTTGCACTCCAGAAAGATTCCTCCTTTTTCTAGCAGAAACATCAATACTATGGGCCAGATCCTCACTTGTGTAAGTAGGCATAGCTCCATTGACCTCTGCTGAGCCAGGCTACTTTACACCAGTTGAGACTATATCTGTCCCTAAAATCTCCCCACCGTCCACCCTGGATCTAATGTAGTTAACACAGTAATAATTTTCTGATTTTGTTGATGTATACATGTGCTTGAATTCATGACACAGCACTACCTATCAAGTCCTTCAGCCCAATTACTTATGAGAAAATGGCTTATGCGCAGTGGATGGATATTAGAAGAGGGTCTGTACTTTCACAATGGCTTAAGTTGTGTGGGTTTGTTTTAGGTGTATTTCTTAAGTAACCATATGCTTCCAGTTGTATGTATTCTGTCAAAACTCTGGGTTTCAGATCTAGTATGGGTGTTTTAGATTCCCAGCACCCCTTGTCGGCCTCTTTTGGCTACTTCTACAGAATCTCACCTTGTCTATCCTCACTTGATAGTCTGTAGTAGCAGCAACCACACACTGTGTCAGAATTTGAGTTCATCCAATTCCCTTGTTATCTGTCTTAAGTATTCTGAAGAATCCTTTTTTTCCCCCTCATCACTCTCTTAATGAAATGTTGCAGAGTATGTATGCACATTTTATAAGCCAGATGCTGAATTGTTCAGAAACAGGCAAGTACCCTTTCGTAGACTCCTTCAGTCTATTTATTTTTCTTCCATCTCACACTGTGATGTGAACTCTGGTCTTCAGTTCATGCAGCAGGATGAATCCAGTATTTCTAAACAAGTTGGACTAGTCAGAGGATGCAGAGTTCTCTGTAGCATGTTAATGGTCCTTACTTTCAAGTACAAAGGCAGGTTTAAAAGGAGAAGAAAAATCTATATACAAAGAGGTTTGGTTTGGGCAGTTTCATTATTATTCATGTTGCAACTCTCTCCCTTCATCCACTGAACTATCAGTGCCAAAATGAGAACAAGACTGCTTTTGCAAACCCAAGTGTTGAGAAATAAATGCTGGGTTTTGCAACGTTATTTGAAACTGAAGAAGTCGTTCTAGTCTATGATTCAGTTTATATACTTTTGTTCCTTCCTTACATTGATTGTGATTTTTAATAGGTATTTTTCAAACAAAACTTTTTTTTTTTTATACAGTTAAGGTTGAACATGGTTCTGTGGAGTCTAGCTAACCCTGATAAGTAATTACAAAATCCTGCATCTTTTAAAAAACTCAGATCACTAGAATGTTTGTTTGAAAATTGACAGTTAAGAGATCTTCTCCTATATAATTTTTCATTGCTTAAACTCACTCCACCTGACTTCCCCACGCCCCATCCCCACCCTAGTCCAGCTCCTAAACATCTTTCCCTTGCAATTTGCAAAAACATATGCTTAGTACGGTCGCCAACTTTCTGATTGCAGAAAACTGAACACCCTAGCCCCTCTCCGCTCATTCCATCCCTCTTCCCTCTGTCACTTGCTCTCCCCCACCCTCACTCACTTGCTCACTTGTTGGGGCAGGGGATTGGAGTGTGTGGGGGGGGAGGGCTTGGCTGGGGGTGTGAGCTCTCAATATCCTGTGCCAAAGGATTTCTGAAACTTAAACATTTTCAAACCTACTTTAAAGAAGGCTAATTTCATACTGACTGCCAGGTAAAAAGGAGGGCATGCCATGGCTCCTGTCACTGCAGATTTGTTTCCAACAGCCCCATCCCCTTGACAGTCATTGCAAGACTTAAAAAGAATCAGAAGCTATTTTGATACTTTAAACTCTTCCTTTTGCAATTATTGATGCTTATTCTGATGTTCAGAAACTACACCCCTACCCCATTTTCTTCACCAAGTTAAATCATCTAATGAGAAAGTAGATCTAGTCTACTATGGAATTTTTTTAAAATTGAAAGTTCAAGTTGAACTTATTTAAATTCTGACATCTCTGAATCTTCAGCTGGGCTAATTCTGGTATTTGTTTGTCTTTGTCAGTCCCTTGTGGGCTATGTAACTTGATGCTGCTGACTTTTATTAATTTCTATGTCAAATAAAAGCATTTAGTGCAGCAAACAGGGTGGATTGCCTTTTTGTTTTGGGGAGGCAATTTTTGTTTTTTAGAACAAGGTTTTTGGAGCCCTGAGGCTGATGCTCAAGACAATTTGGCTTGAGAAATAAATCATGGGGTTTGACTGCTGTGACCTCTTGCTCCTCAGGTCCAGGCTTGAGACAAAGTTGGCACTGTTTGAAGAGATACGTTAATGATAAGCTTGCAATTTAAGTGGAAGCTCCCAGCAGTTGTGTAGTTCCTTTTGATTCCTTCAGAAAGAAGATATTGTTTTTTACAAAGCCACTCTACCATTCAAGGGGAAGGGGGGAAATAAGATTAGATTTAATGTGCATTTTCTTGCAGTTAAAGTTTTGCTGCTTAATTATCAATTGGGAAATATGTGCAGCGTGTAAGAAATGTGCTTACTTTTATGAGTTAAAAGTACAATATAGGAAAAAGACACTACCTGAATGCGTTGGAGTTGGATATTGTAAAACCCGGTCTGCAAAATCCACAACCAGGAAAGCACTGAACAGAGTTTTCTAAAAATGTAAAATCAGGGCCCTATTCTGCAACCACTAGTGAGAATAATGCTTAGTGTGAGGCACACAAATGAGTTCAATGGGACTACTCATGCAAGTAAGTCTCGTGTCCAGGAGTGGATACAGGTTTCTGTTATAATGTAGCTAACTGCATTTCCTTTGCGTTTCGCCCTTTCATTATGCTCTTTTCCAATATCATGTATTGTAAACAGGCTTTTAAAAATTTCTTTCTCTGGGCCACGCTCCAGAAATGTTCAATGTACTTCCATATGTTGTTTCCTCTGTGTTTTCTTTTTTTGACTGCTTCAAATGATAGTGGTTTGACTGTTCCATTTGGAAGTCATTTAGGGAGCGCTAATTACGGTCTCTGAATACATTTTTTACTAATATCAAATGCTAATCTGAGTTTAAGGACTGTGCAGTAAATATGGGAAAAGACTCTTAGGTATATTTTTACCTCAGACTTTCAGGTGGTACAGTAATCTAGGAATCATAATGGAGAAATGGGTATATAATTAACAGTTTACAAAGCATCATCTCTTCAGTGTCTTTTTTGTGGTGGAGCTCATTATGTGTATCAGTATTTGATGGGAAGGAAAGGGCAGACTTTATGGATAGATTTACTAGCACATCTAGAACAAGCAAGCATAATTTCTACAGAGAAACCTATGAACTTTAATGCTTAAGCATTGATCACGCCAACTCTGTCATACATGCTTCAATTTGTGCACATGAGTAGTCCTGTTGAAGTCAACTGCATAAGTGGTTGCAGGTTTAGGGCCTTATGGTCCCCATTAGGAACCATTCTGCTAGAAAAGCTGTTCATAATGCTCAGTGAGGTAGAAAAGTTTGTGCTAGTGCAAAATTTAAAGCTTTTGTATCTGTAAATACAATATCACACTCCTGAAGATCAAATAAGGTTTCTTCATAGAGGGAAAACAGGCAAAAGTGACTAGAGGCACACTGTCATAGCTAACAAGGAAAAGTGCCAGTGCAGCAAGTACATGTTGTTGTAAACTTGTCGAAAGGTAGCCAATCTGTGAGTAAAGTAAATATTTAACATCTATAAATTTGCTTAAACTAAGGCGTTACCAAGTAAATATTGTCCAACTGAAGAGTAGACACACCAAGAATTGTGTATGCAACACCTTTTGCAAAGCCTCAAAGTTAGAAGCTGTGTATGCAAGTACAATTCTGAAATGCACAGGGGCTGAGACACAATAAATGGGAGCAGATGCTGACATCCAGAGGAGACTGGGCAGGAGAAGAACCAAATGACGTACTGTAATTTCCTTTGGGATCCATGTTTAATTATAGTAGTACTCTAGTAGTCTGTACTATGGGTTTCATTTGTTAATCCTGGACATCTCTGTCAACATTGCAGCATATATTAGAAATGTATTTTTTAAAATTGTTTTTTTTTCTTAATTCTGAATAATACTGCATGACTTTAACCATTAATACATTGTCATGTTCTCACTAAAAATGATATTTAGTACCATGGTTCGCTATATAATGAATGAGGCTTACTGGCTAGCACCAAAATTCTATTGAGAGTATAGAAATCCATTAAGAATTTATTTCGTCCTAGGCAGCAGTATGAACAAAAGAGGTGGCAAGTGACCTAAAATGCTTTTGCTGTGTATAATAGGAGCAATGTATGTGTGTCTTGACAGAGCCAAGGGAATGACATATGCTGATAAAATGCAAGAAAAATGGAAAGTTAATGTAAGGAACTATTAATAACTCAGAGGAGTATTAAATCTTTTAACAGAATACTGTTGAAGGGTTTTTTATACTGTAGCTTTAATGAATCTGTCCCTCAGTCTTGTGCCCAGCCAGGACAATAGGGAGGTCTGTTTAAACAAAAAAAACTACTGGCTTTCAGCCTATTAATTAGAATTAGTGATTTATTTTTAAGTCTACATCTGCAGTGCTTGCTGCATCTGTCAGTATGACTCATGCTTCAGTAGATTTGACTGGGCAGATGGAGTTTAAGTGTCTCGGGGTAAAAAAATCTGTGTTAGTACGATAGACCTGTCACTGCACAAATAATGTTGATAGATGCTTGTAGTTCTTATACACAATTCCTTAACCATGTCATTGGATAGAAAAAACCTGAAAGCGTTGCTGTTAAGTCTGAGGTGTTTCTCTGTTTAAACTAGTAGGATTCAAGGGAAGCTACTTAAGTCTCTAAACAGATTTTTGTTAAAAATACCTTTATCCATTCTTGAATTTGGCCTAACTGTAGGAAAAATCATTTGGTTTTCTGTTGATCTAGCTAGATCGTTCTTCTGTATATCATAATCAGGAGGAAATGGCTATTCAGTATTAACAGATAATAAACATCACAAACCCACCTCAAAGGCTTAGTTACTACCAATTGTCTTAATCGGTTTTGGATTTGAGATTTTTGTTTGGAGAAAGTGGAGGAGTTGGATGTGAGGTTTTCATTTTAAATTAATTCAAAGAGCCGATTTAACCTGCACTGTTACTTTTGCTCACCCTTCTGTCTGCCTCTTGTTTTATGCAGTAAAAGCTGTTTTATCCAGCACTTCACTAACTGGAAAGCTCTATAAACTGGCATTTCTGATCTTCATTGAAAGTCCAGTTTATAGTCTAGTTGGCATGGGACCGGCAGGGGGTTGGGGTGCTGGAGGGTGTGTGGAGTGTGCGTTTAGGGAGGGAGTTTGGGTGGGAGGAGTGGGGGCTTGGGGCATGGGAAGGGGTGCAGGGTGCCGAATCCGGAGGTCACTCATCTTGGGTGGCTGCCCACAAGCGGCGACCTGTCCAGGCTGTTTCTAGGCAGAAGCATGGCAGGGCATTTAATATAATGGAATAAATCAAAGTGGTATAGTGCCTGGAGATGTAGCTTAGTGCATACACACAGATGCAGCCTAACAAAGGCAAGTGTAGTCCACATTCAGGATACGAAATGAAAACAGACTTGCTACTTTGAGATACCAATACTAACTCTTCTTATTTCCCCAGCCCCTTCTATGGAGAAGACTTTTACTGTGAAATTCCTCGGAGTTTTCGTCACCTGTCATTTTACATTTTTGATAGAGATGTTTTCCGAAGGGATTCCATCATAGGTAAGTGTCTATAAAATGCCTATTTTCATTACGGTTGTAATCCGTCAGGATTTCCCATGTTCATCAAACTATAAGCAGCTATATGAATTCAGGTCTTAGAATGGGCAGTAATGATAGTGATTGATATACCTTTTTTCTTTTGTGGTGTGTTTTTTCTCTCCTATATATTACATGCTATATCGGAGTCTAGGAAATACAAATTGATGGAGAATGCAGATTATTACAGTTTAACATAATGCAGTAGTACTTACTGTATATTTTGATTAAAGTTAGCAGCATCATTTATAATCACGTGATTTTATGTAGGACTTTGTGATGGGATGTACTGGTCTTTTGTGAATCCCACCCCAGGAAGGAGCAGCAGAAACGGGTCCTCCCAGCCTTCCTAGAGAGGCCTTTTGGAAGCAGTCAGTCAGAGCCCAGCAGGCTCAGATAAAAGCAACTGCAGGGCTTTAACTGGTCAATTCCTGGCTGGGACCAGAAGGGCAAGAAAGGGTGCTCTTCTCTGGCCAAAGGAGCTTAACTGGGTGTATTTACTAGACTTGGGAGTGAGGACCTGTCAAGTTTAACCCTAAGGTAATAGGTGAAGGTAAAGGGAGCAGGAGAGAAAAGGCACGGGAATACAGCAGTATGCAAGGTCCCTAGGTTGGAACCTGGAGTTATGGGTGACTCAAAGTGGCCTAAGTCCCAAGAAGGGGACAAGGCTTCTTTAGAAGCCAGAATGAAGAGTGGGGCCTAGCGATGCGGCTGAAGACCCTGGTGAGGGCAGACAGTTTGTTTGACTTTCCGTTCCTCGAAAGGGGTTCATCCATTTTGACTGTGTGACTTGGCCAGAGGACTGAGCCGCTGAAGGCCCCCACCTAGTGAGGTCAGCAACCTACAGGGGGTACCAGGAGGAGGAGGAAGATTACAGTACCACACTCAGCCTCAAGTAGGCACTCAAGGTGAGTGCTGCCATTACAAGCCTTTAATCTAAAAAAAAAATCCCAAAAATACTGTAAAAAGTATCTGTGTGTAGCATCACTAAAATACTACCACCTTTGGAGTAGGGGGCAATAGCTAATGGGTCACACAGTATAAGAGTGGTAGGGGAAGGAGAAATTTCACCCAGAACATCAGGGCAAACCCTTACTTGTGCAAAGTCCCATGAGATTTTTCAGTGTCCATGCAAAGTACACAAGACTTCTGCTTGTAGTGTCATGTTTGAAAACTCGATGTGCAGTAAACTCAGTAGCACTCAATTTATCTGCTTCAGGGCTTGTCTATATGGCCACTTGGTGCAAAGCAAACTGGGGGCATTCTGCACCTGATTTAATCTGCCATGCATTAAGTGGCTGCCTGGACCCTGCTGCCATTCACTAACGGTTTCATAGAGTTCTTTGATTTTCTCCTGTTTCAAACAAGTATAGGTCAAAGTGCACTAGGTTACTGTGCATCAGCAGGGTCCACATGGCAAGTGAGTGCTTGGGAAGTTATTAGGGTTGACAACCCTCCCGGTTTCACCAGGAGTGTCTCAGAATCGGGCTCTATCTCAGAGATATTAGGCCGCTAAAAATCTGGCAGTGCAGTGGGGCTAAGGCAGGCTCCCTACCTGCCCTGGCTCGGTGCGTCTCGTGGCAGTGGCCAGCACATCCCTGTGGCACCTGGCGGGGGGGGGGAGGCGCAGGGGTCGCCACACTCTGCCCGAACACCAACTCCACAGTTCCTATTGGCCGGGAATTGCAGCCAATGGAAGCTGCAGTGGCAGTGCCTGCAGGCAGGGGCTGTGCATGGAGCCCCCTGCTCCATGCCCCCAGCTGCAGGGACATGCCGGCCACTTCTGGGAGGGGGGAGGAGATTTAAAACTCTTTCAATCAGTCATATAAATGTCAAAATATATTTGTTTTAAGACAGGTTTTTTTTTCCAAACTTTATTTGTGGACCCCTAAAAGATTTCAAATGGAGGTGCAGACCCCTTTGGAAATCTTAGACATAGTCTTTGGACTTCTGGAGGTCTGCAGACCACAGGTTGAAAACCACTGTAACAACAAACTTTCACAGATCCCTTGGATAGTCTGTGGGCTCCCCTGGTTGAAAACCACTGTTTTAGGAGCATAGACATTTTTTCATTATCCTTGCAATGTTACTTTTTATTTTTAAGTTTTAGATGGTTTGTTTTAATAGCCTTGATTCTTTTTTCAACAGTTGGACAAAAATCATGCATTATCTTTATTGTAAACAACAATGTTCCAGCTTAGTAAATTTGTAGTTCTCAATGAGGAATATGTGCTTTGCTAAGTTTGTGGAGAGGAGTGTGGAGAAATAGTTACCAAAAAAGTGAGACTATGCTGTACAAATGCAGTATACAGTCATGCTTAGTGTGCATATAGAGTGAATCTATCTATCTACCAACACACTTCTCCTCAGTGTAATTATTTCAGCATGCAGTCACTGAATTCTTCTATTATAAAAAAAAAAGGGAAAAAGACCTCAAAACGGCACAGTTATGATTTGATATTTTACACAGGGTGCATTGATATAAATCAAAGCAAATTAAATCACTGCATTTAATCATAATTTAAATCAGCAAGCAGGAAACATGGATTGAAATACAGTAATTGATTTTAACCTTGTTTGCAGTTGTACTTTCCTGAAGAAAAGGTTGATTCTCATTGATTAGTAACTATTAAAATATGTTGACTTGTAACTAAATATAGCCTTTTCACTAAATTTGGTATTTTTTGCTAGGCGGACACACATCTATACATATTTATTTAAGCGCGTACATAGCTTAAAATACATTTATTCAGATTCTTAATCTTTACATTTTCTTAATATGTTAATAAATGGTAAATGATGCATTTCTTATTTACTCATGAGTTGTGTTGAGCTCGGTTTGGATGGAAATGCAATAAAATTACACAAAACAGCTTTTTTAATAATTACATAAACCTAGCTTAAATAGGCTGGGTGCGTAAGAGAAATAGTGTATGAAAATACGTTTTACATTTAAAGCTAACTGAAGTTTTTTAGATAGTTGAATTAATATGAACTGAACTAATGGTTTCTGGTCGTCATGTCCCTCAAGATTTTAGAGCTGGTAGGGATGATCTTTCACAGCTTGTTTATGTTCAAGCTTCTCTGCTTTTTCAGCTCCCAATCAGCTTCTTAACTTTGAATGAACTAGTCATTGAACAGAATTAGTTGAGTAAACTCTAATGAAGAAAATATTGTCACTACACCTGCAGAAGAAGCTACTGCTGTCAAAAGCTGGTTTAGCACTTCAACAAACTCTGATCTAGGTGATTAGCTAGTGACTTCTATCATTCAGTGGTTTGACTTCTTTGACAACTTTAGCAGAAAACACATACCACTTAAATCATTTAAATTAAATATTTAATAAATTTATATTAAGTTTATGCCTTAACATAGTTGTTATAGTTTAAAATTACATCTTAAATAGGTTTATTTTTAAAAAGAAAAATGTATATATTTTAAATTTTAAAAAGTCACTTTTATCCACTGATTTTACATGCAAACAAGCCAGGTATCTGAGTTATGGTTCCCTTTATAGCTCAAAGCCGTATTGTATGTACAGCATGTAGCATTTTTTTTACCACATATTAATAAAAAGTGCTAACTATGAAACGACATACTTGGGTGAAGGATGTGGAAACCATAGCTTCTAAGTCTATTCTGTGGGTGTGGAATTTTGACTAAACCTGTATTTAGTTTCCTCTTGGGTACTTTATACTATGCTAATTCTTCTAGGGCCTGATCCAGAGTCCACTGAAACCAGCTGAAGTCTTTAAATCAGGAGTGGGCAAACTATGGCCTGCTGGCCACATTTGGGCTGCCAGCCGATTTTAATCCGGCCCTTGAGCTCCTGCTGGGGAGTGGGGTCTGGGGTCTGGGGCTTGTCTTGCTCCCACGCGCCAGCCGCCAAGTGGGGTTGGGAGCTGCTCTGCTCATGTGTGCCGCAACTCCTATATTTAGGGGCAGCCAGGGGACTCTATGCGCTGCCCCATCTGCAGCTCCCATTGCCTGGGAACTGCAGCCAATGGGAGCTGCAGGGGTGGTGCCTGCAGACGGGGCAGCATGCGGAGCTGCCTGACTGTGCCTCCCATGTAGGAGCCAGAGGGGGGACATGCCACTGCTTTCAGGAGCTGCTTGAAGTAAGCACCTGCCACCTGGAGCCTGCCCCAGCCCTGATCCCTCTCCCACCCTCCAAACCCCTCAGTCCCAGCCTGGAGTACCCTCCTGCACCACAAACCCCTCATTTCCCAACCCCATCCCAGAGCCTGCACCTCCATCTGAAGCCTTCACCCCTCCAGCCCCAGCCTGGACCCCCCACCTACACCCTGAACTCCTTATTTCTGCCCCCCCACCAGAGCCCGTACCCCGCATGCCCCAACCCTGATTCCCCCTCCCGCCCTCTGGACCCCTTGGTCCCAGCCTGGAGCAGCCTCCTACACCCCAAACTGTCATCCCGAGCCCCACCCCAGAGCTCACACCTCCTGACAGAGCCCTCACCCCCTCCTGCACCCCAACCCCAATTTTGTGAGCATTAATGGCCCGCCATACAATTTCCATACCCAGATGTGACCCTTGGGCCAAAAAGTTTACCCACCCCTGCATTAAATTGACTTCAGTAGACTTTGGATCAAGTCCATAAAGTAATAGCTGCATTTCTATAAACAAATCCTATTCCCAAGAAAATTACTGCCTATTTATTTAGTGACTCCACTGCACTGAGATACAAAGGCAGGGTTGCTTAAAATAGAGATTTTTATCTGATAGTGGTAAATCTTTGTACAGATACTACAATCTAAAACAGAGGGGCATATGGTCCCCCGAGTCACTGATTGTTGGCATTCGAAGTCAAACAATCTGAAGGTCTGTTTGGAGTCTTCCGTCCTTCCTTGAACTTCTGTCAGATTTCCAAAGCTCTACTGTGCTACTTGTTCTGATATACTTTTAAAAACTTTTAACATATGTTCCTAGTTAAGAAACTTTTCAGTTAGTAAACTGAACTGTAACATTTAGCTAGTAAAGATTAGAGTGCTTTCTTCTCTAGACCAGTGGTTCTCAGGCCACTTGTGGCCCAGTCAGCACACAGCTGCAGCCCATGTGCCATCCTCAGGGCCTTAAAGGTAGGGTGACCAGATGAGAGGGAGAAAATATCGGGGCAAACTTTGGGTGGGGGAAGGGTCCGCCGGAGGAGCAAAAAATAGAGGCTGAGTGGTGCCAGTGTAGGTGGGGAGGGGGGAAGCAGAGTACTGCCAGCGGAGCAAAATATTGGGACAAATTGCGTCCCGACCAAAGATCAGTTGGGACATGGGACAAACACCTAAATATCAGGATGGTCCCGATTTTATTGGGATGTCTGGTTACCCTACATAAAGGTAGTATATATATTGTGTGGATGGGTCCACATTAAACAGAGAGAGCTGCATATGCGGCCCACAATGGTAAATGGATTGAGAACCACTGCTTTAGACAGATCAGGATGCCTACTATTCTTCACATTAGGGTTTCTCTTGCGCTCTCTTTTTTTTAAGGTGGAGGGCAGCATTATCTTTGTGTGTTTCATTCCAAACTGGAGTGAAAGTATGCAGACATCCCATCAGGTAAAGTTCATGCTCCTGCTCAAAATGGATAAAATCTGAACAGCAGTCACAGAAGGCTAGATAAATAACATATCGAATGGATGGGAGGCACAATGAACTGTATGACTTAAACAGATACAATTGCTTCGGCACTCTGATACCTAAAGCACCATGAGTAGAACAAAGAATCAATCTACAGTGCTTCATGAAAAAGTGTAAGGAAGAATGCAGTACTATCCTGCGAGCCCCCTGATGACAACTTCAGCTTTCTCTTCCAGGGAGATGGCTATTTCTCAAGAGGAGTACACATTTGCACCTTGGGATATTGGAAATCTTGTAAAGGAGAAAGGATACATTTGTTGGTTAAAGCACTGAGGTAGAACTCGGGAGATCTGGTTTCAGAAACCAGCTCTGACAGACTTCTTGTGTGATCTTGGGCAAGTCATTCAATCTCTCTCTACCTCAGTTTCCAATCTATAAAATGGGGATTATACATCATTTCTCCAACTCTTTGTCTCATCTATTCAGATTTTAAGCTCTTTGGACCAAGGACTAGCTCTTCCTATTTTTGTGTACAGCGTCTGGGACCATGACCTTGGCTGCAGTCTCCAGGCACTTACTGCAAAACAAATAATATTCTCAAAGCTCCCTGGACTAATTTCTTAGTCCATCAAGGAGGTTTTGGACATACACAGCTCCATTTATGGAACTTCTCATAGAAGGCATTTCAACTTAAAAGACTCATTAGTGTAACATCTTAATAGCTGTACACTCTGCCACTTCTCAAATGTCAGGATTTAGAGTGGAAAGTAGGGAAATCTCTTGATTTTCAATGAAAAAGAAGAAATTATGAAACTGAAATTTAAACTTTTTGAAACATTTTTTTAAGCTTTGAAGCCTTCCTTTAAAATTGGAGGAAAACCCATGCTCCTCTGATGGAGAGACTGTCTTGTGTGGTAGTAAGGAGGTGCTCCTTCCCTTTGTAATCTGATCTTGCTGATTCTTCATCTGAAGAACATAAGAACGGCCGTACTGGGTCAGACCAAAGGTCTTTCTAGCCCAGTATCTGTCTACCGACAGTGGCCAATGCCAGGTGCCCCAGACGAAGTGAAGCTAACAGGCAATGATCAAGTAATCTCTCTCCTGCCTCCATCTCATTCCTGAGACAGAGGCTAGGGACAACATTCTTATACCCTTTTGGTTAATAGCCGTTTTGGATTAGCACATGAATTTAATAGTTCCTTTAAAATTGTTATGCAATTCACAACTTCAGTAAGGATTCACAGTTGACTGTTGGCGCTTGTGTGAGAGATTGATCTTCCTTGTATTTTGTTATAACCTGCACTATTATTCATTTGGTGATCCTAGTCTTTATTATGGGAGTACTAATATAACTTTTCTTTCTCTTTCTCACTCATATGATTTTATTACGCATTATAATCCCCCTTAGTCTACTCTTTTCAAGCTGAGAGAGCTCAGCTCTTTCAATTTTCTCGATGGGACCTCTCCAACCTAATCTTTTTATTGCCTTTTCTGAACTTTTCAGTGCTAGAAGTCTTTTTTGGGGATGAGACCACATGTAAATATCGAGATGGTGGGCGTCCATGTGTATATAGAGGAATAATATATTCAGTATTATTCTCTACCCTTTTTAATGATTCTAAATCCTGTTGCCTTTTTTTGCCGCTCTGTGCACTGGTGGGACATCCTAGAGAATATCATGCTGAACTCAAGAATCTTATTTCTGACTATTGTAGCTAAATAGCCCCCATCATATTGTGTGTATATTGGGGTTATTTTTTGAAATTGTGCATTACTTACTTTATCACATTAAATTTCATTTGCATTTTTTCCCAATCACTTAGTTTGTGAGATCTTCTTGCAAGTTTCACGTCTTGCTTGGTCCTACTATCTTGAGCATTTATATGTGTGTCTGCAATCTTTACAATTATTTATTTATCTTTTCAGACATTATGATAGTGAATAGATTGGTCTAGGATGACTTTGGGAACACTTAGTTCCCTCATTCCATGAGAATTTACTCACTTAATTTCCTACTTTGTTCCTGTCTTTTAACAGTTTCTACATCCTGATTAGGGCTTCCTTTTATCATGACAGTTAATTTACATAAAGCTTGGTGAGGGACCTTGTCAAGGCTTTCTGACAATCTAAGATAACTATGTCCTACTTGATCCTCTTGTCACATTTTGTTGATCCCCTTGAATGAACTCTAAATAGATTAGGAGAATGATTTCTTTACAGAAACCATGTTTGAATATGCTCAACAGTTTGTTTTTCTATGTGTCGGACATTTATTCTTACATATATTTCAACTATTTGCCCGGTACTACAGTTGGTCTACCGTCTATATATACAGGAATCACTCTAAGAGTCTTTTATTTTTAGCGTTACATAAGGCCTACTTCAGTCATTGGGTACGAGCCGATTTAAAGGACAAGGTTAAAAACCTAGTTTAATAGTGTCTGCAATTAATTGAGTTCTTTCAGAACTCTTGGATGAATGCCATCTGATCCCGGTGACTTGTTAATGTTGAGTTTATCAATTAATTCCAAAACCTCCTCTAGTGACACTTCAATCTGTGACAGTTCCTCAGATTTGTCACCTACAAAAGCTGGCTCAGGTTTGGGAATCTCCCTAACATCCTCAGCTGTGAAGACTGAAGCAAAGAATCCATTTAGTTTTCCCGCAATGACTTTATTGTCTTCAAGCGCTCCTTTTGTATCTCGATCGTCAAGGGGCCCCACTGGTTCTTTAGCAGGCTTCCTGCTTCTGATGTACTTAAAAAACATTTTGTTATTACCTTTTGGAGTTTTTGGCAAGCCGTTCTTCAAACTCCTCTTTGGCTTTTCTTATTACACTCTTTCACTTAAGCTGGCAGTATTTGTGCTCCTTTCTATTTGGCTCACTAGGATTTGACCTCCACTTTTTAGAGGAAGTCTTTTTATCTCGCACTGCTTCTTTTACATGGTTGTTAAGCCCCGGTGGCTCTTCTTTAGTTCTTTTACTGTGTTTCTTAATTTGGAGTATACATTGAAATTGGGCCTCTATTATGGTGTCTTTAAATTCTTCTTCCTCAAGCCTGTGGTCCTTGTCAGGGTCCTGGAAAGGAGAGTTATCCTGGTCAAACTAATTCTGGCAAGGCTATGACAAGGGGCTGGAGAAGGAGGAGCTGGCATAGAGTGAGTGGGGCAGTAGAGACTAAGAGTCCCAGATGAAGTGAGACTTGCACGTGTGGAGACACCTGAAATGGGAAGGACAGAGGATTGAGTCAGTAGTGGCATGAGCAAAGGCTTGGAACAAGTTGGGACCAGATACTATGCAAAGGGGAGCTTATGGAGCCAGATGAGCTGGAGTGGTACCAGTGAGGCAAGAGAAAGCACTGACTGAAAGGAGAAGTAGAGGCTGGAATAGCGATGGGAGTGTGTGCACACAGACAGCAGTGAGAAGAAGCTGAGATTGTTGAGCCATGAGCTAGAGAAGGGAGACTAAAAGGCTGTATTTGGGACCTGGGCTTGATCCAGAGAGAAGTCTCTATGCAGAACTATCCTGCCTGAGACGCACCTAATCCCAAAGGGTATAAATGCCTAGGTAGGCATTGAATACAAAGGTCCTGTCTGAAGAGTCAGAACCATGCAGTCTATGTGGTGATTCTAGTTGTGAGATATTTGTCTGTTCTCTTGTTTGTATTGCATTCTGCTTCTGCTGCAAAGCTGGGTCTTTGGGCTCACGAGGAGGTCAGGTAGCTGCATTGAGGCTGGACTGCCCTAAGGGCTCCCCCTTTCTGTCTACCTTCAGAGTGAGTCTGCGTTACAGATAGACCAGCCCCACAACAACTGCACAGATGAAATACTTCCTCTTCTCCCCTCCCCCCCTTTTTGAGTCTATCAGCTATTCATTTTAGCTGATGGAAAAACTTCAGGAGCTTCTGCAGTGACCTTGTAGTTGTAAAGCATCTAGTCAGAGCAGCTTGTGGATGGGCAGACCTGCAGAGGGCATTAAGAAACACTGAAAATTGATTGGCTATTGCTGCTTCCAATCAGGAATCCTCTTGTTGGGTATCTCTACACTAGGGAAAAATGTGTGCCCTTACAACTTGACAGCTCACAAAAACTGCCAAGTCCTGGTTTAGACATGGCAAGATATAGTTATCTCTCAGTTTAGCTGGTCAGGGTGAACACTATGGTACAATTACTACTTGCCTTGTTGTACCAGGATTTTGAAATTTGTGTTAGTTATCACATTGTAAAAACACACTTCTCCCCACTGCCCCCATGCAAACATACTTGTTCTGAAAATGAGTGTAAGAGTGCAGAAACATGATGCATTACATGCTGTGATGGTATAAATGTCCAGGTAGGGATAGGAAGGAAAAACGAAAAATTGTTGGTTAGTGTATTGTTCAAAATAAAAGTTCCAGAACTTTTCTCTACAACAGTAGAGAAGAAATTAATGATGTCAGTAACCCAGAATCCTGTGCCTGTGGGCAGATATGGAAGGAGGGCCAGGGAGGCTCAGCACATCATGAAGTGGATATTTACAGTTATTTGAGTAGTTGCTTCCCAACTGGAGTCCTTAAAGGCAAAGTTAAGCCATGGGTGCTAATATTGTAAAGAGTAGCCCTTTAGCAGGCAACAAAAGGACCTGTCTTTTTAAAGAACATTTGAAAGGTATAGCTGATGGTTTAGAGAGCACTTTGCACTACATATAACCATCTTAAAGGATCCTACTTAAAGAGGTTTTTGGAGGCCAGCTTTCAGGATTACATCCCACTGAAAGAGATCACGGTTGGAATAGCTATTTTCTTTCTTTTTAGAAGAATTTACTGTCTTTTTCTTTTCAGAAAAAAGACAGGGCACTATAGAGCTGGTTTGTAATATTCTGAAACCACGAGACATTTCTTTTCCCAAAGTTGATGTAGAATTACTCGTATACATCCAATAAGAGGTAAACTTATTGAAAAAGAAGTAAGGGGTGTCCTCTTCCATCCAGTGAGACCGATGGGTATATTTCAGGCCAACAGTGAAAATCACATTTTTGTTAGGTAACTTTGGACACTAAAATATAGTTCAATTATTGCTTACAGAGCTTGTGAACTTGACTATCTGTTTCCTGTCTGATAGGATAGATTTGATATGTTTTTGTTTTGGGGTTTTGGAGAGGGCTAAGGGGGCGTGCATACCAGAATGCTGAGAGGTGGTTGGGTTTTTTTTAGGTGGTATGCTGTCAGAGTTCCTTCTGAATAATTAATACTTGATGGGGCTTTTATTTACCGTAATATTAATTGTCAAGGTGCTAGAGCTTTGAATAGGTGTCTTTTTAATTCAAATTTAAAATATTTATGTTTCTACCTTGGCCTGTTGTGACAGTGAATTCTCCAGCATCGAAGGTAAAAGGGTAACTTACACATTGTGAAGCAGAGACGAAGTCTTGAGCCAGCAAAAAACAAAAAGAAAAAAGTCAGGTATTTTCTTCCTATTTATAAGACATCTGTGAACAAAAACAAACCAGAAGGATAAACACTTATGCAGTAGATAAATTTTAGAGCAACAATGTAGTACACTTTTGGCACTGGCGGATGAAAGGGTCATAATGATAAACACATTTGTGGGTTTGCATATTTCATTATGTCTGCATTTTCCTGATGCTAACTTGCTAAGTCATTCAGGATCTTCATAGCTTTATCATCAATTTAGCTAATAACAGCTGTGCCTTGGATGTATCTTGGATGCCAGGTGGAATGCAACATGTAATAAAGACAGAAATGCAAGGCTTGATTGGGCTGAAACATGAAATATTTCTATTTTTACATATACGTATATGTAGTGTGTGTGTGTCAATGCACACAGTTTATTATGAAAATGAACTGGTTGTGTGACACAATGTCCAAGGACAGTTTATCCCTGCTTTAACTTGAGGGATGTTACCTTGGTATAACCTATTGGTTTTTAAAGCGTGTTGAAATACTTTGAGTAGGAAACAGGTTTCAGAGTGGTAGCCATGTTAGTCTGTATCAGCAAAAACAATGAGGAGTTTTGAGACTAATACATTTATTTGGACATAACCTTTCGTGGGCTAGAACCCACTTCATCAGATGCATGAAGTGAAAAATACAGGAGCAGGTATAAATACATGAAAGGATGGGGGTTGCTTTACCAAGTGTGAGGGCAATAGGAAAGATACTACTGCAAATAAAACTGATTCTGTTCTCATTAGGGTTTATTTTTTTGTGTAAGAGAAACCAGAATAGCTTTTCTTCCCTTTAAAATAAAATAAGCTCTTTTCTCTCCCGTTTCCATCACAAATACACTCCTCAAAGAATTTGGATGAGAGCTGTAAAGCAAAGAAGAAATGGGAATGTTTGTAATATATGGAACAATTGTCATCCAACTCTTCAAATAGGAAAAGGATTTGGGGGATTAGACTTGGAAAAATCATTGAGACCAGTGCACCTCAGCAGTAATAAGCAAACCAGATATGTCTGGACACAGTGGCAGAACGAGAGCAATATCACACTCTTAATATTCTATATAAGGAAATTGTAAATACACGTTCTCCTTTGAGTGCCCTCTGCATATTCTCACTCATGGGATGCTCCAAGTGGTGCAGCCTGAAAGGTAGAATTCTAGCTAGCAGTAGCTGTTGGAGCACTCATGCGCCTCCCTCTCCCCTCCTTGCAATTAAAGTGAAGAGTTCCAGGGTGAGGATATAAAAGGGGCATGGTGCTCCAGCTGCCTCAGTTTCTTCTAACTGGAACCAGGTGAACAGTTTTGTTCAGGAATCCTTCTGGATGTGTGATTAGATTTAGATCTTAGTTGGTAAGTATTTAAATGTTGTTAGTTACTATTCTAGTGATTGGTAATATAGTTAGTTACTTGGATGGAACCAAAGAAGAAATCCTTTTTCAAAAGATGTTTCTTGTCCAGTGCATTCTCTGCATTGGATATGCATGCTAGATGCCAGGCATGTTTAAGTGAAGGACACTTGCCCTCCAAGTGTTCAGTATGCTCTACGTTTACAATGAGAGCAAAGACAGACAGAATAGGCTTCAAGCAATTCTGTTACAAGAACCACTGTCAATAAAACCATCTGGAACCAGGAAAGGACATGGTTCCAGAAGACCCCACAGGCCTGCACCAGTGCTTGATGAGTCTGCCACTCAACCACTAATGCTGAAAAACCCAGAGTTAAAGATCAGAAAAAGAAACCCTTTGAAGGTGTCAGCCTTCTATGTTTAGAGCCAATCCTTTTAATAAAGACTTGACTGGCAAGACAAGTATGAGTTTTCAGTCCTCAGTGATGGTGGCTGCTTTTAGAAGAGCCAATCTCCAGGAGAAAGGCCCTTCTTAACAAAATATGTTTAAAAAGCTGAAAAGTGATATCTAACTTCACAGAAAGGTGAGGAAACATTCTTCCTGAGACCTGACACGCTCAGATCCAGATGAGCCGATTCCAAAATGTAGGCTTGAGAAACTGGTGAAATGAGGGAGTATTGAGGCACCAGACGCTGGTAATAGTGTGGCACCACAGCAGATAGTCGCTCAGGTTCACAGACTGGATCCATCCTCTGTTGGACCATAGATCAAGTGAGCGATACTGATGGAACAAGAAGTTTTGCTACAGCAGACTGATATATTTTTCTCCAACAGGGAGAGATCACGTAGAGGAGTTCAGAAGAACGGTTCTGTAGAAGGCATATTATGAACACAGATACCCGTATGCCTCAGATCTGTTGGGGCAAAGATATACATAATATACATGTTCATAATATGCCTTCTACAGAACTGTTCTTCTGAACTCCTCTACATGATCTCTCCTTGTTGGAGAAAAATATATCAGTCTGCTGTAGCAAAACTTCTTGTTCCATCAGAATCGCTCACTTGATCTATGGACTGGTAAATAACACCTTGGGTTTGATATCTACACTGGCTTTCCCTGGCACCTTACCTTCTTATTCCCTGTCTATGCGAATAGGTTATCTCTGATTCAATTCAGATAGGATTACAATTACAGGATCCAAAAGAACCTAAAAGTCCTGCTAAATCTGCTACAGCAGGGTGAGAATTTTTATCAGAAGAGGAGGAATTAATGGAATTCAGGGAGTCAGATCCAGACTCTGGATGAATAACATCCTCCGAATGTAGGGGACAAGTTAGCCTTGTCCCTTAAGAAGATGTGGTACCATTCTATGAGTTAGTGGTGTCTATAGCGAATACAATGGATATTCCCTCATTTTCAGTTGAGGAATCACCCCATCCCATTTTTGATATACGGAGCAGCTACTAGACCAGTGGTCCCCAAAACTTTCAGGGTTGCACACCCCCTTACCTCTCTGTGTCCCTCCCCACAGAGCCGGAGCTGCGGCTGCTGGGGAGTGAGGGGGATGCAGACAGAGTAAGGGGGCCAAGGCGGGGGCCGAGGCTGGGTGTGGGGCCACAGCTGGGCCATGGTCAGGGTCTGAAGCTGGGGGCAGAGTAGAGTTGGGTGTGGAGTGTGGCTGGGTGGTGCTCCCTCTCCGCTCCCTGTGGGGACTGACCTAAGCCCCACCAGGCCCCCCTCTAATGTTCCTCTGCACCAGTATGGGGGGGACACCCCAGTTAGGGGACATCTGTACTAGACCAAAGTTACACTTCCCTTATTGGAAGGGCTGTGGCCACCAGCAAAGACAATCTGGAACAATCCTCCATCTTCTCAGCCTTTATCAAAGAAGGCTGACAGGTTGTCCCACTTACCTTAGGACAGTTTGGCCATGTTTCACACACACTTGGCTCCCAATTCATTGGTTGTAGAAGTGGCTTTGCGAAGATCTAACCGTGCTCGACTACATTCCACTCCATCTGGTGAAGGGAAAAGACTAGATGTCGTTTGGCAGGAAAAGTTGTTCTTCTACCACTTCAGCCATGCACTTTAGCCACACATATTTCAAATTGAGTCTTTCATGGGCGGAAAATGTTATTCATCAATGCTTTACATGGAGATCTTAAGAGATTAGCAAATGGTGTACTCACGGAAGGCTAGAACATTGCTAAATACAAATGGAGAGCAGTATTTGACTCTTCAGATGCTTTGGCTAGAGCAGTAGCTTCAGCCACCGTTTTGAGAAGGCATGCATGGCTCAGATCAGTAGGCTTGCCTCATGAGATGAAAATTAGGATTGCAGACCTTCCTTTTGAAAGGTTCTATTCAGTGTACAAATAGATGAAACACTAGAAAAGATGAAAAATGTGATATCTACAACTAGATCTATGGGCTTCTTTACAATGAATAAGATCATCTCTAGCTTCAAATTTTAGATATCAAAGACAATATATGTCTTCTATGTCGATTCCTCACTGATAATGGAGGAGGAATTATTATCCTCAGCCTCAGTATCATGCCTCTCAACATCAACAGCACAGGAAGAAGCCTTAAGTCTCATCATAAAGGGAAGAATTCCACAACTTCTTCATCTGTGATTCCTACAAGGTCTCAGATGTGTGACATAAGGCTTTAGAGTTACAAACCAGCCCAGTTGGATGTTGTTTACCCTCAGTTTGGGAATTATTTCTCCAGATTTTACCACAAATGAGAATTAACAACATCAGATAGGTGGATCCTGGACGTTATTGCATGCAAGTACACTATTCTGTTCAAGATGTTCCTCTGACGGGATCCCTGGGGGTGCAGCCTGGGACTGAGACCACTGTGCCCCCTTATCTCTCCAGCATGGGCTGTCTCTCACAATGCTTTGCTAGTGACAGGCAGCAAACCCCTCCAAGTGCTGTTATCACTCAGCACAACAACATGTAGAGCCCCATATCCAGCTAGATTTCACAAATGCTCCCAGAGCCACTCATGAATCACACAAAGAAAGGTACCAGCCAGATCCCCCTAGCTACCAGCCTTGTACCTCAGGAATATATTGTCTTACACTGCTCAAGACTCTTTCTTGAGCAATGTAAGTTTATTAATTGGTTCACCACTTCATCAATGGAAAGTGGATATACACCAGCCTTTGTAAACCTGAGGAGATTTGCCAAACACTTCCAGAAAATTTTCTGGTAAAGATAAACAGTAAAACAAGTTTACTGATTACAGAAGATAGATTTTAAGTGATAGGCAAAAAGTCAGAGTGGTTACCAAAAGAAAATATAAGCACACAGTCTAAACCTTAACCCTTATCACACTAGGCAGGATTTAGATCAAACAGTGTTTTCACTCCACTGGATCTTACAGTCCTTAATATACAGGTTTGTCTCAAAACCTGGGCCAGTCTCCTCTGCTGGAGTCTTCAGTCTTCTGAGTGTTCTTGTTGCTTGTAGTGTACGTCGGGGAGGGAGGAGAAAAGGCAAAGCATAAAGCCACTGTGTTCTATTTTATACTCTTAGTTCATGTGCTTGGAGAACACAAGTTCAGGCATGTCTGATGGGCATTGCTGAGTCACCAGGGAAGATTGAGCAATTCCCCTGATGTGGCCTTGTAAAAGTGAGTCATAGAATTGTAACTCCTTTGCAGGACAATGGCTGTTGACGGCTGTTTAATACCCGCCTGGGCATTGGTTATCTCCCTTATCCTTATTTCAGGGGATCTAATATCTGGATGACCCCCCAGTTCACAGCATATTTTACTGACAACTATACAACATATTCTCATAACATCACATGCATTAATGATATACATATTTAGATAGAACAGTGGATTTCAACAGATCATAACCTTTCCCACGATACCTCACATGGCATGCTTTATACAAAATATCACAATTGTATATAGATGAGGAATATGGGGGCTACAGGGCACTCCCCCGAGGTATAAAGTGTGTCAGTTCCCTACCCCTCCAACAACTGACCTCTGTCATCCCTGGTCAAGGATCATGCTCCCCTTGATTTGGTAAGAGCAGAGGTCTAATCTCCAGTGGAGTGAGCTGCAGTAGGAGTGGTATTACCAGATCAGAGGAAGAGGTTGTTGACTCGTGTTGTTCTAATTTCAAAAAAGGATGGGGGCCTTTGCCCTCTTTTGGATTTAAGAAAATTAAACACCTCCTATAAAGAAATTTTGTTTCATCATATTCTCTCTCTCTTCTATAATGCTTTCTGTTTCCCTTCAGAATTGGTTTGCAGCTATAGATTTAGAAGACATATATTTCCATACATCAATAAGACCTTGTAATCAGAAATATCTGAGTTTTATAGTGGAGGAGGACCATTTTTAGGTCAAGGTCCTCCTTTTTTGGGTTGTCTGCAGCACCCAGGGTATTTACAAAATGCCTGTATGGAGTAGAAGTGTTCCTAAGAAGGCAGGGGATGTTTGTATATCTGTATCTGGATGATTGGTTAATAAAAGTGTCATCCAAGGAAGACACCCCACTGCATGTGAAACATGTTTTCCTCTTTGCCAGTCTGGGATTATAAATAAATTGGGAGAAATCCATTTTAATCCCATCCTGAAGGATACTCTTTATTGGGGGGAATAGTAGATTCAACTATGCCAAAAGCTTTCCTTCCGGAGGAGAAATTTATAAAAGTAAAAATGTCTATAATCTCCTTTTTCAATGCCTGCAACAACCAATACTTTTCTTTTCTATGGTTGCTGGGTCTATTGGTGTCAGTCATGCCAATGATGCCATATGTTCATCCTCAGATGAGGGAACTTCAGCACTGCTTACCAGTAAATTACAGACTAGGGACATGTATTGCAAACTAGTAATTCTACCCCAGGTTTTAGCACCACTAACATGGTGAGTAAATGTTCAAAACATAATGAAGGATATGCCTTTCAGTTCCCTTCCTCCATTGGTAATACTTACCTCTGATGCATCCACACTGGGATAGGGGACACATTTGAACAGCAGGCTATTAATCAGAGCCTCATTGGTCAACAACTGAAAAGGATCTACACATCAGTGGTTGAGAGCAACACGATTGTTTTAAAGTCATTTCTACCTCAGGTCAAACACAAGGTAACAGACAATATGATGGCATTATATTATCTGAACAAGTAAGGGTGGGGAGGGGACTTATTCCCTACTGTTATGCATGGAGTCAAAGAAACTTTGGAACTGGTACATAGATTATCATCCAGTAGCAATCCATGAAGCAGGGAAGCAAAACCTGCGTACAGATTATCTGAGCAGGTTAGCATGTCAGATTCAGGAGCAGTCTTTGAAGGACTAAATAGTAAAACATCCTTTCAGTTTATGGGGGGGACTCCTATAACAGACCTCTTTGCATCCAGCAGCAACAGGAAGTATCAGAAATTTTGCTCAAGCGCAGGTGGAGACAGGGAATCACTACTGGGTAACTTTCTAATACATTGGGGTCAGAGCTTAATATATGCTTCCCCTTATTTTCCCTCATGCAGAAAGTGAGAAACAAGGTCAGACTGGCAAGGATAAGGTAATTTTAATAATGCCAGCATGGCCCAGATGACAGTGGTATCTAGACTTAATTCATTAGTCAAAAGGGCTAGTGGAGCCTCTGGCACTGGAGTTGTCGCAATACCGCAGAATGGTTTATCACCCTGATCTTCAGTCTCTTCATCTTAAAGAGTGGGGAACAGGACTCTGGGAATGTCAGAAAACAGTTGTTTGTTATAGGTGCAAAATGTATTGTTGGATTCCAGGAAATAGCCCACACAGAAGTATTATAGCCATAAATGGAAAAGATTTTTATTGTAGATTTTCATTCATGATATATATCCATATACAGCATCAGTTAGTTATGTTTTACAATAATTATTATACCTTTAAAAAAAAACAAACAGGTCTTTCACTATCTGCAGTAAAGGTTTATGTCTCTGCCATATTAGCATATCATGTACCTGTGGGGAGGAAATCAATTTTTACTAACAATGTAGTTAAAAGTTTCTTAAAGGGCCTAAATAATGTATACTCTCCAATAAGATGCTCTATGCCATCTTGGGATTTAAACTTAGTGCTTTCACATTTGATAAGACCTCTCTTTGAGCATTTTTAGGAAACTATAATTTATTTTATTTGTCTGTTAAGACAGTGTTTTTAATACCCTTCACCTCTGCAATGCTTATAAGGCTTATAAGCGAACTACACGTATTAATCGCTGATCTGCCTTTTTCTGTTTTTCATACATGCCCAAAGTTTTTTGTTTTTTTTTACCAGAAGTGGTGTCCGATTTTCATATAAAACAGTCTATAATTTTACTATTTTTTCCCCCAAACCCTAATCATGTGGTGGAGAGGCTATGTTACATACTCTCGATGTTAGAAGGGCTCTAGCCCTTTATTTAGATAGCAGCAAAATTTGTTGCTTATGAAAGAGAGAATACGGGAAAAACTATTTCTGTTTAAATGCTTTCAGGATACATTAACACCTAATATAACCTATCTTACGAATTTAAAGGGTTGTCCCTTCCTCAGGGAGTTAGAACACTTTCTACTGGCAGTCTCTATGGCTTTTCCTCTAATAGAAATATGTAGAGCTGTTCTGTTCACACTTCCACTAAACTCTACTGCTTAGATTTAGAATCTAGCTCTGATGCAAGATTTGGCAAAGCAGTCCTGCAGTCCCTGTTTAATTAGGACTTTGTGGTCTCACCATCCTGGGTCAGACTACTGTTTTACTAATCTATCCCATGAGTGGGAATATACAGAGAATGCTTGAAAGAGAACTGAAGGTTACTTACCTGTAACTGAGGTTCTTAGAAACAGACGCCTGCCTGCCTGCCTCTCCCTGCTATTTCAGACTCTTACTCACTAAAAGGGTTTGGGGTTGTATGGGAAGGAACTGAAGATCCTCACTCTCGGATGCTCAGGCAAGGGAGGCGTGTGAGTGCTCCAATGGCTAGAATTCTACCATTTAGGCTGTACCAATCGGAGCATCCCATGAGTGTGAATATGCAGAGTCCATCTCAAAGAACCTCAGTTACAGATAAGTAACCTTCATGTAATTCACAGTTACTTTTGAGTATGTTGGGTATTCCCTTTCACTTTGGTGGAAATATTAAATCAGAGAAAATAACGAATGCAAAAAAGGCAGATAATGGCAGTAAATTGTAGCAGAAAGCTTCTCCCTTAACCTAACCAAATCCTGAAAAGAATGACTGAAGGAAAACATCTCTACTTTAGGCCCCCAGCTGGTATTCTCATGGGAGTGTAATGAGCAGCTCAGGATGCAGACCTGTGACCTTGAGTGTACAGATCAGTTAAAAACAGGAAACATGCCACCTCATCAGATATTTAGCACAACACTAAGATAATAGTTAATCCTGTATACCCTTCATGTGACCGATACACACTTATTTATCCTCTGCTTCGATCGAAAGTGTAGGGAAAATGATGACAAGTTTCTATTTATTCTGGAAACTTATACCCCTAACTCTAATGTGAGGACTCTTGTTTGAAGCAAGTTTTTTTCCTTTTGCACATACACATGCTGGAACCTGGATATAACAAAATCTTGTGTATAATGAAGTGCTTTTTGAGGTGGGGAGAGTGACTTCACTGTGGGCCAAATCCTGGCCCTATCCTACATGAGAAAGGAGCTCTTACTCCCAACTAGAACCTCTCTGTGCTGTCTGATTGACTGGTGGGTTAGGCTGGTGTGGTAGGGGGCAAGGAGGTGGTGCTTAGATGTTGTGTTCAGGTAAGCTGTTACCTGGAGGGGCAAGGAGCTCATGCAAATAAACCTAACTTGGTTCTGTGAAGATCCTTCCTCTCTGCTGTGCAGTCCCGACATTGATTACTGCTACTTTGGGCCTTCATGGCCTCTGCAAAACTGCCTTTGGTGGATGTGAAACATACCATTTGTAACTCAGGGAGTTCTGGCAGGCTGCGTCCTTCCCTCCACCCCACTCCCCGCTGCTTAGGCTGGTGGAGGAGCTGTGGCAAAGTGAAGCCAATTAAAGGCAAATAAGTTTTGTCAACTCTAATTTTGGTGTATCCTAATATAAATCCTCTGCTTCGGGCAGGCCCCATAACTCCTGAAGAGTTCTGTCCAATCCAGTGGAATGGAAGCGGAGTTTCTCTCTCCATCTGTGTTGACATGTTTGCTGAACAGCTGTGTCTTTCTCAGATGAATACTTTCAAAGCTGAGGGGATGCAAATCTTTAGAATTGTTACGGTTTGGTACTGAGAAAACTCAGAGTCCTCATTCTGAAGTCCTCATTGTGACATTTGAATTCCTCTAGAGGTTTACTCTTGGCTTGAAAGAAGACAAAAAAAAGAATCCTATGCTAAACCAAACATATTAGGTAAGCAGTGGGAAGTTTTATCTACAGCAATAAATCCCTACTAGGAGAAATCAAGATTATAGGAGGAGAGAACTAATTCTGCCTTTATTATGCACTGGACAGAAGTAGCTTGTGGGAAGTGGAAAGATGTGACTGTCATCCACTAGACACATAAGGGAGTAATAAAATAGTGAACAAATATAAATATAGCCACCATACAAATAAAGGAAACAGATAGCTGAGTTACACAACAATAGTCTTTAAGAAATCAGCTCATAAATTAGAATTAGCTGGACATATAAATTGCTGTACAGTCTGTTCAATTACATTTACACTTAGAAATTTATACTTACAAGAAGAAAAATGGATATCGTTTGTTTGGATTATATAAAGAATATATTAATACACAAATTATTGTGAAACAGAGTTTACATCACTGCCACACAACCGCAAGAGCAAGGAAACGAAAAGTTGTGCTACCTAACAATACCTACGCTCTACTTCTCTGCTCTCAGGCCCACAACTTACCCATTCCCCCAGTCTTAACGCTGTCTTTTCAACTTCTCATTTTTTGCATGCCCTTTTACCAAAGTACCCAACACTAATAGTTGTTCATGTTTGGGACAGCAGTTTCTTGTATTTGGCAAAGGAAATTCTGAAAGTCTGGAACCTCTAGTGAGGAAAAAGTTAAGATTATGGCGTGTGGTCTGAGGTGTGTTGAATTAATGTAAATGGAATAAATGGGCCCAAAGGAGTCAAAGGTATTAACATTAACAATCTTTCCAGTTTTAAACAAAGCAGAGGGTTCCACATACAGACACCTCAGCTTGCTTAGGAGATGGTAAGCACCATTACAAATCCTTTTAATCTTTTATTAAAGATACAGAAAAAGGAAGGAAAACAATTAAAGCATTTGAACTGTAAAGTATGAAGTAAAACTTTCATGTTAACAATATCCCTTTAGCTGTAGAGAATATTTAGAAGGAAAGAAACCCTGCTTAACTGGCTCTTAGATGGGGAAGAGATAAAGTTAGTTAGGATGGGCTGGAGCTCTTGCTGAATTCTGTTCCTGTTTTCTAAAAGACACAACAAGACAAATAGACACAAGAGGAGAGAAAAGAATAACAAAGACAGAAAATATAGCTTCTTTGTTTGTTGCTAACTGTCCCTTGCAACCTCACTTCCGGAAAATCATAGGCACAGTGCCTGAATTGCATTTGTGTCTGCAGCAAAGCAGCACTGTTCAGTTTACTGATCAAAACAGGTGTACCTCCATATTAACCCACTTGGTGCTGGATGAATGAATCCATGGTCCAAAAATATTTATACTGTAGTTACATACTATAGTCCTGATCCTGCAATTGGATCTGTGCAGGCTGGCCCTCCTGGAGCTCTAAAGAAGTCGTCCGAACTCTGCACAGGTCCAGTTGGAGAATTAGGTCTGTATAATGTGTCGGCATTTGTGCTGTTAATATTCTGGTGTAAACTAAATTGCCCGAGAGCTTTCTGTGGGAAAGTTCCATGAAATGAAGGTGACTATGAATGGAATTGGCCGATGAAAGCGTGCCAAGGACATTGCTTGTGAGGTAATTGTTACATGCAGAGTCTGACTAGAGAATTTCTACACTGGATTAGAAGAGTATCATAAGCGAAAGTGAACAAACAATTTCAAATGAGAATCCAAAGTAGTTTTTGGGAGTTCACATGTGGATTTACTGTATTCACATGCTCATTAGAGAAGCCAGTTTGCCACGGTGCTACCGGTTTGACCATAACAATTGAAGCCTAGAAAGTACATATCCATAATTTCTTTACAAATACATTCTCAATAACGTAACTTTCCTGTTATCTGTTCTCCATAAATAATTCAAATATCTGCTATCTTACGCTGTAGGTTTGTGTAATTTAATGATTGGCGTCCTGAGAAGTGAGTCATTAACTCTGCACATCCAATAAAAATACTGTAATGAACTTGCTGGCTCATTATTTGGCACTGTGTTAATCCCCAGTTTAACATCCAGTCAGTAGAGGGGTCTAAGACAGGGGTTCTCAAACTGGGGGTTGGGAGTTATTGCATGAGAGATAGTGAGCTATCAGCCTCCATCTCCAAACCCTGCTTTGCCTCCAGCATTTTAGAATAGTGTTAAATAAAGTGTTTTTAATTTAGAAGGGGGGTTGCACTCATAGGTTTGCTGTGTGAAAGAGGTCACCAATACAAAAGTTTGATAAACACTGATCTAAGGACAGGAAGGGGAAGTGTTGAGCTGAGGTCAGAGGAGTTCATGAATGAGTCAGAGGCTGCACAGAATTAGCTAGGAGCAGAAGGCCAGAGGCAGGAATCTGGGAGAGCCTGGTTGTGGAGAGAGGGCAAGGCACCAGGGGCAGCATATGGCTCCTCCGTTTGGGTTATCTGCCGGCACCCAGACCGTGGCCCTGCCCCCCACTCAGTCTCCTGCCTTGAAGCCCTGCCTATACTCCACCCCCAGCCCCGCTCTGCTCCCTTCCTGGGGCCCTTGCTGCTCACACCTCTGCGCCCCCTTCCATACCCGCTGGCTGGCAGGCTGCTCACCACTTGAGTGTGCCTCTTCACCCCCTCCCACGAGGCCCCCGTATAGGCGGAATGGGGACAGGAAGAGGCAGAGCCTTAGGAGAAGAGCAGGAGCGGGGCCCTGGCTAGGATGCCCACCCTTTCAGTGGTGGCATGCTCCAAAGGTAGTATGTTGGCTGTTTGGGGAGGCCCTTGGCCTCTTATATCTGCCGCCTATGCGAGGCACTTTAGGAACTGGGGCTAAAAGGGTGAGAGCTGGTATGGGAAGCAGCTTGTTGGTGATGAGGGCCAGTAGTAGCTGTAACTCATAGCTACATGGGAGCAGCTAGGAAACAGGAGAACACTGTGTGGAAGGGTCTGAATGCAACTGAGAAAAAGGCCTGAACGCTGGTCAGGGGATACTTCAAAACATGAATTATAAAACTTACATAAATGCTCATGCAAGTTTTTCTTGTAAGAAATCAAGCTAGAGTGTGCCAACAAGATAAGTAATTTTAGTTCATGAGTTTGTTTATTCTGTGCTTTGGAAATATTATCTGTAGATCCGTGGGTTTTAGTTTATATGCAATAGGAATATCACTGACCCTTTGCCAAGCCATGGTGGATTTGCAGGTAGGTTTCCCATGGGAAGATAAATCAATGACAGGGCATTTTTCTAAGTGGTGTTTTTTTTTTTTTATGAACTGTACACAAATCCTGATTCCTTGAACAAGCTGCACCCAGACAACTCCCTTTTGCAGAAACTTCGGCTACTCACCACTGTCCTTTCACCACGAGGCAGCTGTCTTGCATCTCTCTCTCAACTTAAAACATTTTGTTCACTGTGCCTCCATCAGTCAGACCTTGGGAAACCATCTAGCCCAGATCTGCTCTCTGAGAATCACAAGGTCTTCTGGGGCTATCTATCAATCCTTTTGGCAGTGCTGCACTCAATGTTTCAATGCCAAACTGATTTAGGAGCCCAAATCTCACTTTCAAATAGGGTTTAGGCTTGTGCAGCAATCCCTAAAACCTTTAAAAATCTGGGTCTTAGTGCTCATATGTCAATTCAAAACACACATGGAATTAGAGCCTGTTATTTTAGTTAGGTCGTATAAGCTTTAGTGGGAGTTAAAATGTAAGGGTAGCCCTAGCGTGTATTTTCCTTGATGTAAATTTAGAAGTAGTGTGTACCTGTACATGCGAATAATGATTCTTGTCCTCAAGTGGATGGCTCTCTATTAGTAAAATGAAAGGTCTTTGCAAACTTTAAGCCTCAAAAGTTCTTGTGAGTAAGGTGGCTGTATCTGAACCAATTTTTAGATTGTGAAATGACAGTCTATGTGTAAAGTTCAGAGTCACACAGCCAGCTAGTGCAGAGTTGGAATTAAAATCTAGGGGTCATGACTTGGTGTTATCATAAGCATAATTCCTAATTCTGAACCTTAGAGTCCAAAATGTGGGTGCCTGCATGAAACCTCCAAGCTTAATTACCAGATTGGATCTGATAGCGCTGCCACCAGCCAAAAATTTCCAGTGTTTGGCTCACTCTGGTCTCCCCAAAACCTTCCCTGGGGGACCCCAAGACTCAGATGCCCTGAGTCTTACCACAAAGGGAAATAACCCCCCTCCCCTTGTCTTCTCTTTACTTCCTCCCCAGGCTTCCCCTCCGTGGGTTATCCTGGAAGATTACTGTACTTAAACTCCTTGAATTACAAAACAGAGAGGGCAATTTACCTTCCCCACTCCTTCTTCCCCTGAGGCTGTACAGATTCACCCTCCGTAAATCTAACACAAAGAGAATTTCCCTTCCCTTCGTTCCTTAGCCTACCCAGAGAAAACTCAAACAGGTCTTAAAAAGAAAGCTTTATATAAAAAGAAAGAAAAACACATAAACATAGTCTCTGTATCAGGTTGACAATACAGGGTCAATTGCTTAAAAGAAAAAATGAATAAACAAGCTTATTCAAAAAAGAAATACAATTTAAACATTCCAGCAACTACACACATGTAAATACAAAAACAATATAAAAACCTATATTGTCTTATACCTGTACTTACAACTAGGAAACAGAAGATTAGAAGCTTGAAGATAGAAAGATCCCTCTCATAGCCGAGAGACAGACAAAAGACACACACCCCAAAATTCCCTCCCTGAGCTTTGAAAAATCCGGTTTCCTGATTGGTCCTCTGGTCAGGTGTTTGGTTCCCTTTGTTAACCCTTTACAGGTAAAAGAAACATTAACCCTTAGCTATCTGTTTATGACAGGTGTTCCCTGCTTCAACAGTGCTTTCTGCTTAAAAAAATAAAATAAAATAAAGTAAAATGCATGTATTATAGCCATGTCCATTAGTCTAGTGGTGAGTCCAAACCTACCACAATGCCTGGAACTTTCCATTGGGATTATTGAGGAGTTCTGCCTTTAAAATGAAAATGGCAGGACAATGCCAGTAGGTTTTCAAGGTTCTGACAGATGTTTATTGTAGCATCATGGTATTTTACTGTAAACCCGGTCAGTAAACCTGTAAACCTGTACAGTACTCCAACTTGTTAAATGAGTATGCTGTAAGGAATTTCAAAGTCTTTCATGATGTGAAGTAGAAAAAGTCTCTTTCCATAAAGAGAATGAATGCATTGTCTAATGCTTTCATAGCCTGATAGCACTGATTGTGGGGAATAGTCATTAGATCACTGGTTTGAAAAAACTGTTTACATTGAAGTCCTATTGAAATGAATCTGTGTGTAACAATGATATGTTTTAAACAATACTTCTTGATTTATTTGGTTTCCAGGAAAAGTAGCTATACAGAAGGAAGATTTGCAGAAGTACCATAACAGAGACACCTGGTTTCAGCTACAGCATGTTGATGCTGATTCAGAAGTACAGGTGAGATTTCTCCCTTGTCAAGGTATTTTATAATGCCACCATTGCAACTTCTAGGACCATCTAATTACAGAAAATAAGATGGCATAGATATGGAAGTGTCATTAATGACTACAATTGAGGTTACATTGATATTTGTAATTAAAGTGTGTGTGTGTGGATTTTTTTTTTTTAAACTGGTGATATAAGGTGAAATTTTGGTATATTGAAGTCAATTTTTTGTATTGATTTAATTGATTTCAATCTAGGCTTTTGTAATTTACCATATGGTTAAAGCTACATAAACTGTAAGGATAGTGTGAAATAGGATGGCTAGCTACAAAATGCAAGACCTTCAGGATATTTAGTAGATAACTGCTCAGTCTTAAAGGGAAACTGTCAACTTGGAAATGAGGATTACAAGCACCACCTAAAATTATTATTACACAAAAAACTATGTGAAAAGAACATTATTAAGCTTGCAAATTCAAACTCTCAAAAGTTAGGAAGTACCAGAATTAAGAGAGCCTGTCCTGGGTCTTAGAAAGGTGGCAACCTTAATAATAGGTGGTGCTGTCAGCCTTGCCTTTAATTAATGGAAAGTTATCAAGAAAAAAGTGTCTGTTTTCAGCTTACTTTGTGCATTTGACAGCTTTCCACATGTTGTCAGTTACACCGATTTCCTATTTAGTGAAACTCTCTGTTGTCTGGGACAACTCTTAATGTCAACAAGGAGCAGAAAATACCTTATAAAATATATTGAGAAGTTTGTGTGGGGAGGGGAGAAGCATGCTATTTAGAGAATGCCCTATCAGAAACTGGAATCTTATAAAATTTTAAAAAAAGAAACAAGAATCAAGTTATTCCTCTAACTTCTTTGATAGCCAGGCAACTGTAGATTTCAGGGACACCTTTCTAATGGCTCCTTTCTGTGTCCACAAGGCCTCTTGTGAACCAGATTCCATTTTTAAAATAACAAATATTTTCCTTAAATAAGAACTGAATATTGTAGGTCACCTTCAAACAATGAATATTAGCGTAGGAGCCCCCAGACACTGTGGTCTGACTACAGTGCAGTGTTTTCCTATGCATGGAATGGGGAAATGCTACTCAGATACCACAGTGTGGTATCACTTTTGGCATATATTGGCTTTTTGATCTGCATGGGAGTGTGTGCATGCACACGGTGCACAGGAAAATGAATGTGTATACTGTGTATAAAGCATACACCTAAAACACGTCTGCAGAGTATGTACTATGTAATGAAGCATACTTATACTGTACTTTATATGTAGTTTTGCTTATTCCAAAAAAACGAAGTTGGGTAACCTACAATTATGAGCATGATATGAAGGCATTGTCATAATTGCTGTTCCAGCTCAGTCTGTAATGTTCTCTGGTAAAATATTGATCCTTTGTGTGTCTACATCACAGAAAGGCTTTTAAGGGCATTGAAATCTATTTTGTTTACTCTCGCTTCTCTCTTCTTCTTCTCCTCACCTACAAGGCTCTTGTGGCAGTAGTTTTAAAACAATAGATTGTATTAGTATTTATTTCCTGCAGGATATGAAAACTTTCCCTTATAATTTATCAGCTGAAGTGAGCCAATATTTGCGTAGTACTCAGCTATGTTGATTTTGCTGTAATATTGACACGTAGTTTGCCTGTGGGAGCTATATTAGACCAAGGAGACTCTCTAGGAGAACACTGATAATTTTATACTGAAGTTCTGAGCTAATAAAGCAAAGGTTTGTAAATATTCTAGTTTGAGGATAGTGAGAGCATAATATTAGCTGGAAAGCATGTACTGTTTGTGATTTTTTTTTTTTGTACTGCTTATCACTTCCTCTGTTTTGTGTCTTTATTAAAAAAAAAAAAAGGTTAAAAGCTGTTTCTGGCTTCTGTGATAAGCAATTATTACAACTAGCAGCAATATGAATAGCATTTGGACAATTTTACCCTGTTGCTTAAACTTCTCATGTAAGGTTTGTTAGAATATATTACAAGCGATTTTTATGTTCCCCACTATAATGGTGGGCAGACTTGGAAATACTCTGTGAGGGCTGCTATGTAAGGAGAAGGTAGTCCAACAAAAGGAGTAAAACAAAGGCTGATTTGTACTTGTGGTTGGTGTCTCAGCTGTACCTCCTTCTTGGAAAATTAATTTTATACATTTGTTAGGAGAGAAGATGAAGTATGGAATATGTTTAACAAAACTGGTGAAAAATATGTGTAAAATGTTTAATCAATTCATTTTCCTTTGTGTGTGTGTGTCTCTCTTCAAAACTGTTCTAGAAAGTGGCTGATAATTATTCACACTGAAGCGTGCAAAAAAACCTTGTAGTGTGCAAACAAGAAGCCCCGTTAGTGTGCAAACTAGCACTTAAATATTCTGACGGCGGTCCCCAGAGCCATAAAATCTAGTGGATTAAGCACAGGGCTGGGTGCCAAGAACTCCTGTGTCCTAGTCCCACCTGTGTCAGTCAGTGGCCTTAACACTCTTTCCAATTTTATATAGCAAAGTTAGTGGATGCTGCTTAAGAGTTAGCTCTACATGACTTGCCTAGGTAGTCCTGTTGCCTTATATATTAGGGTTAAGACTTGTGGAAATATTTGCCTAATTGATTCATAGTGGAGCTGGGTACTAACTTGTGTTTCTAAAGTGCTCCTTTGTAAATTCAGAGTACTAAAGTGAACCAGTGGAAATAAACTCTAGAGATGTCTTTGTCCCTGGACAATGGACATCTAATCATGCTAGTACTGCAGCTTTCAACCCAGATCATTATGAGGATCTGTTGAGTGACCTGGCGGGGTGAGCAGAATTGCACTGAGATAACTTAGCTCACTTCTCTCAGAGCCATGATGATGGGCAGTTGATCTTCCTTGAGAGAGCTCAATTATGGAGTCCTTGAAGACCCAGTCTTCTCTTTTCCTATTAAACATATATTCCTAATCCTTACCTTTAGGGGGAATATGTGGGACATTATGAACTCCAGTGTGGGAAATAGCTAGCTTCACATCTAGTGTAGACAGAGTGATAATCCCCATATCTCTGTGCCTGAAAGCAGCAACAGGATGAAGAAAAGTTATGTGAAACAATACATAGGCAAGATTGTATTAATGTTAGTAAGAAGGAAATATTCTGAAGAATTTTCCAAAGCTATACCAACGCCCTCAATTGAGGCTTGCTGAATTCCATTTGTCATGGTGACACGCAGTTGTGGGGTTCTGATGGGTTCTTTGTTGTGCCTGAAGAGCCAGATAATGACAGTGGCCGGGAGGCCATGCTGCTTCCTGTTGAATCCAGACTTTGTGATGGTGCTCCATAGATTTATTGCCTCCAGAGGCTTTTGCAATTCACTGAGCTTGGGATTGAAGGTGATATCGACCAAGAAGCAACAGCCGGCACAAAATGCAGCAGTCCATCTAATAAACAACCACTGTCTGATCAGCACATCACTGCTGCTCTGCTTCATGCACAGGTTCTGTCATCTGGATGAAAAAGCTGGGCCATCATTCTCTGAAAAACTGTTTCTCTGCAACCTGTTACAATAGCTGGGGATTGTGGAGCTAGCAATGCGTAGGGTGTAGCCTGCATGAGCCTGACATTTGGCATGTCCTTCCAAAAATCACAGAGGGCGCAACCGGAATTTTCCTAAGGAGGGGCCCAGGTTAACTACCTAGTAACAGGTCCCTACAAAAGGTGTATGAGGTTAAAAGTCTATATTAGTACATGTTACACAGAATATTAAAGTACAAAATCTAGGTGTTGGGGTGTGAGTGAGGATGTCAATCACATTCTCTACTGAGATGGACTGATTGCGATGCACTGCTAGTAGTGCTAATCCAGTGAGCTGATTTTCTTCCACAGTTTCTGAAATAGCTCTGATAGCCTCAATTATGTTTTAACATTAAACAGAAGCACATCCCAAATCGGTGCTGGCAATGTGCTATTCTGTATTATTTTTTGTCTGTGTCTTCACAATACTGCACATGTGACAGTCTCTCCAATATCTCTCTCTTAAGGAAGCTGCTAGTCTGTGTAAAACAATATTTTTGAAATTTGCATGTGCAAATAATTTCTTCTTCATGTGGTGGTCCCTCTGTGGATTCCAAATGTGGTATGCATGCGCACCATGCACCGGAGCCGGAACTGTTCATAGTAATGTCTGTTGAACTGCACGTGTGTTATACATCAACTGTGTGGTGCACCCAAGGCTTTAAGAGGCTGTTTGGGTCTGCGCCACTCCAGTTCCTTCTTACCACCACGTGGCCAAAGTCAGAAGCCTGGTTCCCCGGTGCTCTTAGCTTGCTAAGACAACTATTCTTCTCTCATTGTCTGTACGTAGGTTTTTTTTTCTCTAGTTATATATAGTTGTCTGTTAATTCTTAGATAGATAGGTTATCTTTGTTGGACTTCTCCCCTTGCAGGGATTCCTTCCCCAACCCGAGGACTATGCCCAGGCAAGCTGGCTTCAAATATTGTCCCTTGTGCCCACGCTCCTCCTCTGTGAGTGACGAGCACCAATGTTGTCTCTATTGCTTGGGTAAAGCCCATATTGCCTCCCACTGCTCCATCTGCCGCTCCCCTGGCTTCACAAGTTCAAGACAGAAAGAACAGGTTTCGCAGGTTCCTTATGGAGGAGGCAGTTTGCCCATGTGCACAACTATATCTGGAGCCCATGGGTCCGACGGCCCAATGCTCCGCACTAGCGGTGTGCACCTATCTTGGTCCTTCCCAGCTGGCAGTGACTGGACCGCCACAACTGACCAAGACCCATTATGCTTATAAAACGCACAACCATGAGCATAAAGGCGGTTCACCGACGAGGACTGCCTCTAAACGCAGCATTGCCTCTCTGAGCTGTGCTTGGTCACATGAGAAGTCATGTGTTGATCCGGATGCTCCAGCATCAAAGAAATCCCGCTCAGACCATAAGTAGAAGCACAGTGCTCCATCGGTCCTGCCACTGGCTGCAGTGACTGGTCCAGCACCATCCACTCTGGCTCCGTCCACTACTCTAGGACTGTCTGGACTTGCACATCCGATCTCGCATACACTGGGGTGCCAGTCCCCTCTCACGCTGGCGGCTGCACTATTGTTACCTTATGATGACTCCTCTCCACGCTCCGGGCCTCCGCCCGCTCCCAGACTGCCGTCTCCCACGGATGAACTGCTTCTGCTTCAGCCTCCTGTTCCGCTCTGTCTCTTTGCACTAGGCCCTTGCACGGAGGAACCTCTCTTGCTCCTGGACAGTCCACCTTCAGTTCACCCCACACCGCCAGCTCCAGCTGTCCCCCTGGACCCCTCTTCTGCTTCTGAGTGGTCCTCTGAACTGGATTCTACCTTCTTGCACACATGGTCATATAGTCCCGAGCCACGGCATCATCCACTTCAGCCGCTCTACACCCTGTCGGTTGACCTGTGGTGGCACTGCCGATGCCCAGCAAGCCCTGTGCTTGGCACTTGGGACCCCTACTATGACGTGGGGAACATCCATGCCCTGACCACCAGCTATTCCCTACACACAATGTCCCTCCCTCCATCTGTGCGGAGCCCCGGGACATTCCGGCACTGGTAGTACCATCAGACCCTCCGGTCCCTACTTCCACCGCCTCCGCCCTGGATGATGTGCTTATTCTGCCCTTCCTGCCCCCCATGACCATCTCCTTCATTGCATGACTATGGCCCTCAATCTGACTGTGGAGGACATACAGGACCCCCAGAACCAGTTCCTGGACAAACTGCAACAGTCCTCTTCCCCCCCCCCCCCCCGGACCTTCCTGCAGTACCCTGCCCATTCATGAGGCCATTTTACAACCAACTCAGACAGTCTGGCACACTCTGGCTTCTTGTGTCCCTGCTCCCAAGTGAACAGAACGTCATTATTTTGTCCCCTCCAAAAGGACTGACTTTCTTTTTACTCACCACCTCCTAACTCTCTTGTTGTCCACATAATTGAATACGCCAGACAGCAGCATTTTAAATCTACTCCCCCCCCCCCAATCATGCCACCAAGAAGTTAGACATGTTGGACCGCAAGGCCTACTCTTCTCCGGGCCTCCAATTCCGAATTGAAAGCTGCCGGGCCATCCTGGCCACGTGCGACTTTCTCTTGTACTTGACTTCGCAGACTTCAGAGCCTTTCTCCTTCTGGAGAAGCAGCAGGGCTTCCACCAGTTTCTAGATGAAGGCAAGTTGGTTGCCCAGATGACTGTCCAGGACATGGTTGATGCTGCTGATACTGCATCCTGCTCTCTGGCTTCAGGAGTTGTCCTCTGCCATGATTCCTGGCTACAGTCTAGCAGATTTCTGAAGGCGGTTCAGACTATGCTTGAGAACTTCCCCTTCCATAACAACAAACTTTGTGGAGAAAAGACTGATGAGTCCACATGCTCCCTTAATGACTCTCATGCCATCCTCTGATCATTGGGTATATAGCCTCAGCCCCAACCCACAGACAACATAGGTCATCCTTCAGATCCTGCCTTTGTGCCACCTATCAGCCATATCCTCAGCATCCCCCGGAACCTTCTCAGGATCACCAATGTGCTGCCTCTGCTGCTTCTGCTGTCCCACAACCATCCTCTAAACAGTCCTTTTGACTGTTTCCCTGAGACATGTGAACCCTCCTCCCAACCCCACCCTGATTGTTTTCAGGTGTCATCTCGTCCTTTTCGCACATGTGATTACCCCAGATCAATGTGCTGAACATTGTTCATCAGGGCTACCTCATAGAATTCCTCTCCTTCTTTCCCCGTTATCCTCCCATGGAGCTTTCAGGAAATCCCTCCCAATACCATCTTCTTCAAGAGGAGGCGTGTGCCCTCCTCCGCAAGGGTGCCATACAACCTGTTCCACAGCATACCATGGCCATGGTTTCTACTCCCCTTACTTCCTTGTACCGAAGAAGGGAGGTGGTCTCTGTCCCATTTTGGCCCTTCAGTTGCTGAACAAATTCATCCACAGATTCTGCTTCCGGATGGTCATGCTCCCCATCATCATCCAGTCACTTCCCCCTGGGGCCTGGTCTGCGGCTCTCAATATGAAGGATATGCTTCATATCCTTATTTCCATGTGGACAGCCACCTTGCTCATGGCAAATTCCTTGGCTTCATGGTGGGCTTTTCCCAGTACTAATTCTGAGTTCTCCCTTTTGGAATTGCCGCCATCCCCTGTGTCTTTATGAAGGTTTTCACCATCGTGGCAGCCCACATGCGTCACCTGGGTCGCTCTGTGTTTCCCTACCTGGACAACTGGCTCCTTATGTCACCATCCTGAGCACACTTCCTCACCACCATGTGGACCCTACGCACCTTCCTTGACACCTTGGAGATATGTATCCGAAGAAAAATCGGTCCTCACCCCTGCTCACATGCTTGCTTTCATAGAGGTTCACCTGGACTCTGTCACAGCCCAAGCCTTTCTTCCCTCAGACCCTTTTGCTGCTCTCACTGCTCTCATTGTGCAGCTTCATCGTTGTCCACGTACTTGAGTCCATCAGTGCCTTTCCTTCCTTGGCCATATGGCGGCCTGCATCTCCGTCACGCCATATGCCTGCCTCTATATGCGTTGCCTTCAACTGTGGCTCCACTCTGTCTGTGATCCTCAGTCAGACAGCCTTGGCAAACCAATCTTGATCCATTCCTCTGTCCTTGTCTCTCACTGGTTGTGCAAGCCGCCAGCAGTCTTAGCCAGTGTCCCTTTCACATACGCTCCTACCCCATACCACCCTCACCATGAATGCCTCACTCATTGACTGGGGCACACATCTGGACAGTCACATGGCTCAGGGCCTCTAGTCGCTTAGGGAGGCGTGGATTCACATCAGTATCCCAGAACTCCGTGCTGTCTGTCTTCCCTGCTGAGCTCTCCTACTCTTCCTCCAATCGCAGCATGTTCAGTTACTATTCGACAACATGACTGTGGTTGTCTATATCAACAAGCAGGGCGGAGCCAGATCCTCCTACCTATGCAAGGAGACTTGGTATCTCCAGGACAGGATCACTACGCATACTGTTTGCCTCCCAGGCACCAGCTACTCCTTGGGCAGATATTCTCGGCCGTTCCTTCCACGTTAGCCAAGAGTGGGAATACCATGACCCCACTCGCTGCTATTTCTTTCAGGAATGCTGCACTGGGACTTCTTTTCAACCCTGAATAACTACAGACTTCCCCTTTTTTCCAGGGGCGCTGTCAGCCCTTGCCCTTTTCCTCCCATGGATCACCGACCTCTGTTCTGCCTTTCCATCTGTCCCTTTGCTTCCCCAAGTCCTGCACAAGGTCTGTTGTGACCGGGCAACGCTCATTCTAATTGCCTTCCCCTGGCCTCACCAGTATTGGTACACAGATCTCCTTCATCTCTCTGTTCACCCATCAGTTCATCTTCCGGTCCTCCCAAATCTCCTCATGTAAGTACACAGCTGCCTGCGTCACCCCAGTCTGGACCCTCTCCATCTCACAGCCTATTATTTGGATGGAGTTCATGGATAGATGACTCCTGCTCTGCCCCCGTCCATGACATCCTTGCATGTAGCCACCACCTATCCGCTCAGGCCTGTTATCAGGCCAAGTGGCATTGTTTTGCTATGTTGGTGCGCCATCACCATCACGCCATCGACTCCACTTCTATTCCTGTTCTCCTAGACTACCTCCTCCACCTTTCCCAGTCGGGCCTCTCCCACTCCTCCATCCATGTGCACCTGATGACTACTAGCGTTTTTCTTCCCCTGTGGATGGCTTCTATGTCTTCACGCACCCAACCACCTCTCACATCCTTGTGGCCTTCTCAATGCTTTCTCGACTGTGCATAAATTTACCCCCTCCTGGGACCTCAACGTTGTTCTGTCTGCCCTCACTAAGCCAACCTTTGAACTCCTGGCAATCTGTTCCCTTGCGCACCTCTCCATGAAAGTGATCTTTCTTGTGGCCATTACCTCCGCACAGTGAGTTAGCGAACTTGCAGCCATGATGGCGGATTCACCATCTTCCACAAATACAAGATGTCCCTCCACCTCTATCCCAAGTTCTTACCTAAGGTGGCCTCCCCATTTCACCTCAACCAGTGCTTGTACCTCCTGATCTTTTATGCTAAACCATACACTTCTTCCGATGAGCATGCGTTCCAGGCTCTTGATGTTCGTTGGGTGTTGGCTTTTTATCTCCAACGCACCTGCGCCTTCCGAACATCTCCTCTTCATCGCCATTGAGGAGTGCTGCCAGGATTGTGCCCTTTCTTCACAGTGACTGTCCAAGTGGATCACCCATTGCATCGTAGACCGCTGTACGGTCTCCTGAGTCACCCACCCTCCCAGAGTCACAACCCACTCTGCCCGGGCATATACTGCAATATCGGCCTTCCTAGCAGATGTTCCCTAGAATGACATTTGTAAGGCAACTTCTTGGGCTTCTGTTCACACCTTTTCCACCCATTACGCCATCACCCCTGCCTCGGTGTTGGATGCTTCTGTCAGTCAGGCCATCCTTCAGACTGTCTTCTGGCAAGACCTCGCACCCGCCTCCTTGCTGACCACTGCTCACTACTCTCCCATGTTTGGAATCCACATAGTGATCATCACTCGAAGAAGAAGAAGAGATGGTTACTTACCTTCTTTGAGATCTGTGGTCCCTATCTGGATTCCAGTCTCGCCCTCCATCCCCTCTGCTCTGGGCTCCTCGGATTCCTGATAAGAGTGAACTGGAGCGGTGTCAATCTGCACAGCCTCTTAGAGCCTCAGATACACCATGTGGTCAACACACGACACATATGCAGGTCAATGGACACTACTATTGTAACTCCTTGGGTTTTAGAGAGCATGGCCTCTTTAAATCTTTTTCCTAAGGTGGAGGGGGAGAGTGAGAAAAAAAGGAGGGAAACTCCAAGGGGTGGCTCTGGAGCTCGGAGGGAGAGAGAGGCAGCAGCTCACAGGCCCTCGCAAGGGAAGCAGCAGAGAACCTGCCTGATGCTTGAGAAGGACAGAGTGGCTGATGGGGGCATCCCAGGACAGGAGCCAGGAGAAGCACTGTACCAGCGAGGAATAGCCCAAGAAGGACAGGCCGGAGCTGGACCCCCAGTATCACGGCTGTGTGGGGCTGTGAGTACTGGGGCTTGTGACTCTGCATTGGGAACAAGGAGGGAGGCTGCTAGCTAGTTAAGTGGGGAGGTGGTCGCTCTGTGTGGCTTTGCAGAGAGTGGCAGAAGAGGGCACTGAAGGGGTTTGTTGGAGAAAATTCACTGGCACCAAAGATGACCAGGAGCACCTAAGACTCACCACTGGACTGGAACTTTGCTCAGAACTCCTGAACTCTGTGTGCAGACACATTGCTCAGTGTCTGCCCCTCCAGACTGTGCTACCACCGGGCCCTTGGGGGCCTTGGTTTGGATGCAGCCCTGTTCTACTTCTCCCCCTATATTTCCCCTTGTTGTTTTTCTCCTCTCATCCCTCTGTAAATAAATATTTCCCTTTCCACTGTACTTTTCCTGTGGGTGTGTGTATTCACTCTGGGGGTTTAGAACAGGTGCCCCTGGGGTGGAAGGGATTTCTCCTGCTACATTCCTGGGCGCACTCGCTCTTGGCCAGAGCTGCCTGCAGAGCAGACTCCATCTTGGCCACGAGGGCGCTAAAGTTACACTATGAACAGTTCCAGTGCATGGCACACATGCATACCCACATTTGGAATCCAGATAGGGACTACAAATATTGAAGAACCTCCAGTTACGGTAGGTAATCTTCTCTTACATATGCAAATTAGATCGCTTGGATTTTTATGGCTCTGATTTATGAGATAAGGATCTTCAGGCTTCTGGGGTGCAAGTTTTGAGGATAGCAAAGGCTAGTAAACTGATTTTTAAAAGATTGTGTATAACAGTATTGTTCAAATTATATATAGAATTATTTGCTGTTAGACATTGCTAGTTTAAAATATAATGAACCCATTGTGCAGCGTCTGCATTCATTATGCTCAACTCCTCTCTTTGCTAGGTGCATGTAAATAAATTCAGCAAAGTTAATCATTGGCAAGTTTCAAAATGCCTGCATGTGCAATATATTGTAACCACAGGCTATTCAAAAATTAGAAGAAGAAGCTGTTTCCAGTTTTATATTAACTTTCTTTCCACCACACCGGAAATAAATGGGTGTGACCCTTTCATCTCTCAAAAGTGGCTTTCAGGTTTTTCTCTTTTAGTTGTTTTGAAGAGAGAAGAAATATATCTTGATGCAGTGGCAGGATGACTCTGAGTTATATGCTCACCAAGTGTAAATTTCAGAGAACCAAATTGTGTCAGAGAACCAGGGAAATAGAACCAGTTAGTGACCAGATCCTTCATTGTGGCAAGACTTCTGTCTGTCCAGATTTGCACTCAAATTTCTAAGCACTGAACAGCAAGACTATAGATCTCTCCTTTTTTAATTTTATTTTTCTGGTTTATTTTTTACTTTTTACAAGCCAGACTGAAGCATGGTGTGTAATGAGGAGCACCTGTTCTTGATAAGAAATTTCCATTGTTTCAAAATAGTATACTTGAATTTTATGTCTGAAGAATGTTCTGTCTTGGAAATGAAAACCAGATGCTAAAGTCCTCATTACGTACCTGTTCTTTATCCGAGGGAGAACCTCTTCCTAACTGCCCACCAGTGCTATGGTGAGGGGAGTCCACGCTTCTGATGCTCTGGAATCCCAGGATGTTTGAAGCTCCTAGAGCCTGAACAGAGTCCAGTCACTGTCCTAATCTTGAGGTCTCTAGGCACACTCACATAATGCAGACCCTGGCACCCCATCCAAGTGTCAGAACCTCCTGTCCAGACACCAGCCTGTCTTGACACAGCGCTTGACCCTTCAGGTTCCCTGCTACTTAAACATGCCCGTCTCCCAGAGCTCCACCCAAGGGTGTGGAGCGTCTGGTTATAATTTAACTCTCTCCATGGGGCACACAGTAGTTGTGAAGCAGTCAAAACACACACTTCACCCAGTCTTAACACCTTTAGGCTCCTAAGTACAGATCATACACAACAATAACGATCTGAAACTGCAACATCCCTCATTTTCTATCTCACTCTTTCCTTGTGAGCTCTTGGGGAACCATCTTGAGCCTAGAAAGGTAGGGTGTCGCATGGTGAATGGTCTCTCTCTCTCATTTACTAGAGAAAATGGACCCCAGAGCACACTAGCCTCTGCCTTTTTGAAATCTTTAGTCCTGATGTGGCAGGTGGGACACTTGCCATTTACTCCACATGAGCACAAACTGTCAGTTAACTTTGTTGCCAAGTGGACTTCCCCTGCTTCCCCTGTTCTTCTGGGCAAGGACCAGTCTTTTGTCTACAATGAATAGATTTCCAACGATTGGGTGTTGGAGACATTATTGTTCTTTTGCCACCAGCCATGGAGACCAGGCAGACCAGAGAGAGAGAGTAGGCAAAAGTCTTGCACGTTCAAAATGGAGTTTGCAGCCTGACAGGTGCAAAGGTTCATAATCTTGCACTGATTTCATACATTATATAGACATATGCCCAATTCATCACGGTACCATGTAAAAATATTTAACCAAAAGGAAAACACATCCATTGGCAGGATCTGAATGTGTTGAGGTGCTATTCCTCTTCCTTAAGAGAAACAGGAAAGCTAACATTGTGCCATTTGAAGATGTTTTGCAGTGTCTTAGCAATTGGGAAACATCTGATTCTTATCTATTAAATTGTACATTTGGAGACCAACCAGACCTCTGCAAGATACCCAGCATCTTTAATTCCATGATGAAGTGTGTTACAGCTTGTGTGTCTGCACCCTCAACAGGCTGGATTTGTTATGTTACAGACCTGTTGTATATGATGTAGGCCATATAGTAAGATCTCGTGTGCATCCCAAATTAGGCCCCGATATTTTATTTTGTTGGTGCTGCTCAGCCGTTAGTTAGTTATGAAATAGCTAGGGGCTGGAAGTGGAGTCCTCATCTAATCAAATGACCTGCCCAAGACAGACTATTAGCTCAGGCTGGTGAGCTCCAACTGGAGAAAATATTTGGCTACGGTTGCGCACCTAGTTGTGGTAAACTGTAGTCCAGTTTCAAAGCCTCTGGTGGCGGTGGCAATGCTAATTATGGGAATTCTGAAAACAAAATGGAATGTTTGATATTCAGTCATTTTCCTGTCCATACCAGAGATGATGTTTGTTTCTTTGTGGAGCTCTCATGGCTGAGTTCTGGACAAAACACTGTATCAGTGACTCTCTTCTGGTATTCTGAAAGTCAGGGAGGAGTTTGTCCCCTTTGTCTCTTCCCTAGTTTTCTCCCACTTGCACAGCTGAACTGACTTAACTGTTTTTCTCAGACAGGGAACTGCATGTGGTTGACCCCTGAGCAACTCTCTACTTAACTAGTTTGTTTCCACTGCCAGGCACCGAAGTTTGGGAAAGAAGACATGCAGACAAAAATAGTTTAGATCCCTATAGTGAGCCAAGTTTCTGTGGTCAATGATATTTATAAAGTGCCTTCCATTATATTTTATTAAGTGGAAGTTTCTGCTTATAGAGAAGTAAGAACACCAGAAATTGAAGGGATAATTTGTCAGTGTAGTCTGGCCCCAAATACCTCCTTTGCCTAAAAATGAAGTATGAAGGCTTTTGGAAGATTAATTAAATTGTACAATTACAGCTGAATTTCCCAAATAGCATCTGTAATAAGGCATTCAACAGATAAATTCTAAATGTGCTTTTTAAAAAAAATTCTTTAGGTTCTAATTGCTGTCACAGCACAGAATATAGTACTCCGGGACATCAAAAGTACCAGAAATTTCTCTCTGTCCAGTGGGTCTGGCCCATAATAGGGGTATTAAGTAGTGGTTTCAACTGGTATATTGCAAGATTCTGGAAACCTGTCAATATTTTATATTCCAAGAGCGTAGACTGTACATGCCTTTATACTATATATTTAGGGAGGAAGGATGAGTCCAGTATTTAGTGTGCTAGCCAGGGAATCTAGAGACTGAGGTTCAGTTCCACACTCCAGCGCAGACTTCTTATGTGACTTTAGACAAGTTGGTTAGTCTCCTTGCACCTCAGTTTTACAAATCAGGGTAATAGTACTCCCCTACCACACAGAGGTGTTGGAGGATTACATCTATTAAAGATTGTGAGGTGTGGTTACTGTGATAATGGAGGTCATATAAGTACATAAGAGAGAGATTTAGAAACTTTTTCAGACCTGCTACTTACATGAATCCTTAGCCATTTGTTCTTTAACTCCAGCAGTTTCTGGGGACAGGCACATCCCAGAAAGATGCACACCAGGGTTTCAAAGCAATCCTGAGCCAAACAATAGCACATAGCAGATTCTAAAAACCACTTTTGGAAAGGCAAGTATGGAATAACTTGCTCTGAGTCTCCATCTCTCCTTGTGTTTGCATAGTTGAAAAGCCCCGTTATTATTAAGTTTTCTATTATAGCGTCTTTAATCTCCTGGAGTATTTTGCATCACCATCACCATCCTGGTCAGGTTATCGGTAATATATCCCTACTGCTATATTCTTCTTATTCAAGCATGGAATTTCTATCCATAGAGATTCTATGGTACAGTTTGATTCATTTAAGATTTTTACCTTATTTGATGCTATGCTTTCTTCCATGTGTAGTGCCACTCCTCTGCGAGCAGGGCCTATACTATCTTTCCTACGTATTTTGTACAGTATTACTGTGTTCCACTGATTATCATAGTTCCACCAAGTCTCTGTGATGCCTGTTATACTAATAGCCTCATTTTAATACCAGGCACTCAAGTTCGTCCATTTTAGTATTTAGATTTCTTGCATTTGTATACAAGCACTTTAAAAATTTGTCATTGTGTGAGGTAATCGCATGGGACTTTTTCATTCGACTGTTCTTTTTTCAGTTCCTACCTGTACTTTATCAACTTCCATCCTAGTAAGCAGGAAAGGATATAGAGAATCGCCGTTAATAGAGCCTTCCCTAAGGGATCTCTCTGTCCGCACCAGGTGTTCACCTGCACCTGTCGGCTTTCCCCCAGCCCTTATTTTAAAAACTGATCTGCAACCTTTTTAATTTTACATGCCAGCAATCTGGTTCAATTTTGGTTTAGGTGGAGCCCATTATTTTTGTATAGGCTCCCCTTTCCCAAAAGGCTCCCTGGTTCCTAATAAATCTAAACCCCTCTACCCTACACCATCATCTCATCCACACATTGAGACCCTGAAGTTCTGCCTGTCGAACTGTCACTGTACTTGGAACTGGAAACATTTCAGAGAATATTACCATGGAGGTCATGGACTTCAGTCTCTCACCTAGCAACCTAAATTTGGCGTCTGGGATGGGTCGGCAAACTTTTTGGCCAAGGGCCACATCTGGGTATGGAAATTGTATGGCGGGCCATGAATGCTCATGAAATTGGGGGTTGTGGTGCAGGGGATGGGGGTGAGGGCTCCAGCTGAGGGTGTTGGCTCTCGGGATGAGGGGTTGGGGTAGCAGGAGGGTGCTTTGGGCTGGGACCAAAGGGTTCAGAGGGCAGGAAGGGGATCGATGCTAGGGAAGGGGGTTGGGGTGCAGGAGGGGTTCAGGGGTCCAGCTCTGGGTGGCGCTTACCTCAAGCAGCTTCTGGAAGCAGCAGCATGTCCCCCCTCTGTCTTCTATGCAGAGGCATGGCCAGACGGCTCTTCGTGCTGCCCCATCCACAGGTGCCACCCCTGAAGCTTCCATTGGTCGTGGTTCTTCCTGGCCAGTGGGAGCTGCGGGGGCGGCACTTGGGCCAGGGACAATGTGCGGAGCCCCCTGGCTGCCCCTACACATAGGAGCCGGAGGGGGGATATGCCGCTGCTTCTGGGAGCCATGTGGAGCCACAGCATGGAATGGGGCAAGTCCTGGACGCTGCTCCCTGGTGGGAGCTTGAGGGCCAGATTAAAACATCTGAAGGGCTATAGTTTGCCCACCCGGCTCTAGGATCTCTGTCCTGCCTTTCCCTATGTCATTGGTATATGTACCACGACCACTGGCTCCTCCCCAGCACTAAACATAAGCCTATCTAGATGTCTGAAGAGATCCTCAACCTTCACTCTCAATAGGCAATTCAGCAGGCCATTCTCCCGGTCATCACAAACCCAGCTATCTGTTTCTAATGATGAAATCCCCCAAAACTATTGCCTCTCTCTTCCTAATAACTGGGGTTCCCTCTCATAGAGAGGTATCCTCGGTGTGAGAGGATACCATGATATCAGCTGAAGGGAGGGAGCCAACTATGGAATCATTTCCCTCCGCTACACTTTGATGTTCTTCTCTGAGACTTCCATTCTTCTCAACAGCACAGAGGCTCTCAGGCTCAGGGTGAGACCACTCTACTGTATCCTGGAAAGGCTTCTCTATGAACATTGATCGGTCTCCCTGAGCTCCTCCAGTGCAGCCACTCTGGTCTCCAGAGCCCATATTCAGTCTATGAGGGCCACAAGCTCCTTGCACCCAAATGCACACATGCACCACCTGCCCACAAGGCAGGTAATCATGCATGTTTCAGTCAGCGCAATAAAGTAGATAGCCCCCACTCTGCTGCTGGACTTCTTTTTATTACTGCAGGTTGGTTTGCTGGGATTTTCCCTCTGTTTTATTTATTTATTTTTTTAGGGGGAGGGGTAATTTATTGCCCTAAGTTTAGAGCAGAGGTCAGCAACCTTTTAGAAGTGGTGTGCTGAGTCTTCATTTATTCACTCTGATTTAAGGTTTCGTGTGCCAGTAATACATTTTAACATTTTTTAGACGGTATCTCTTTGTCTATATTATATAACTAAACTATTGTCGTATGTAAAGTAAACAAGGGTTTCAAAATGTTTAAGAAGCTTCATTTAAATTTAAATTAAAATGCTGATCTTGAGCCGCCAGCCCGCTCAGTCCGCTGCTGCCCTGGGGTTCCGTTTACCTAGGCCGGCAGCAGGCTGAGTGGGACGGTGGCCAGGACCCCTGCTGACAAGGGGCCAGCGGCCAGAACCTGGGGCCGGCAGTGAGCTGAGCGGGGCCGGCAGCTGGGACCCCAGACCGGCAGTGGGCTGAGAGGCTCAGCCCACTGCTGCTCAGCCCACGGATGGTCAGGGGTCCTGGCCCTGCCCACATAGAGTGGGTAACTGTCCTCTCCCTGGTTCGAGCCCATTCTCTTCCTCTCTCTCTGCACTGAGCTGAGGGTGGGAGTGCACTGAGGACTGGGCCGGGGGTGAAGGAGCAGGCTGGGGGTTGGGGTGTAGGGTCTGGCCAGGAGCTAAAATGAAGGAGGGGGCTCAGGATTGGGGCAGAAGGTTTGGGTTTGGAGTGCTTACTTGGGCAGCTCCCATTTGTTGCGAGGGGTGCAGGTGAGAATGTGGGGGTGGTGGTGCAGGAGCTCCCATTTGGTGCTCAAGGTGGGGGTGGGGATGCAAGAGTCAGGGCATGGGGGGTGTGTGGGGGCTGGGTATGTGTAGGGGTGCAGAAGACAGGGCAGGGGGCTGGGTGTGTGTGAGGGGGGTGCAGGGATCAGGGCAGGGGCTTGGAGTGTGTCGTGGGGGTAGGGAAGGGAGCGGGGTAGGAGTTGGGACTCCTGGGCTCCGGGAAGGAGCTGGTGTCTGACGCTTGGGGGAGGAGTGCTGGGAGCGAGGACTCTGGATTCCTAGGTTTCCAGCTGGGCTCTAGTTGTTCGAGGGGGTGGGGGGCAGACAGAGACTAGGGCTCCAGACTCCTGGGTTCTGCCCTCAAGCCAGAGGGGAGCGGGATCCAGTGACCTAGGGTGGGGGAAAGAGGCATGACCCAACTGTTGCCAGGGTCCAGCAGGTGGCGAGCCACAGCCCCGGGTCTCCAACCCCAGGGCAGCCTGCCTGAATCCAGGGAGCAGGCCTGGTTGTGCTTGGGGAGGGTGGGCGCATGGCGCAGCTGGGACCCAGGACCCTTCCCCACTTACAGGCCTCGCAGGTGCTGCAACTCCTGTGGGGCCAGGTCCCTCTTCCTGCATCTGCCGGTGGGGCCGCGTCCCTCTTCCTGCCCCCACAGGTGGGGCCGCTCAGACTCCACGGACACTAGATAGCGGTATAGACACACTAACCTGGAAACACAACCTCCTGCCGGAAGTGATGGAGGTCAGGAAAGCATGCACAAATGCCAGCAGGGGGGGGCGGAGAAGAGTGGACCGAGCCGGGCAGGATTTTTAATGGCACGCTGCTGCCTGCCGGAGTCCTGGCCGCCGGCCCCGCTCAGCCTGCTGCCGGGCTGGGTTAAAAAAATACAAACATTGTATGGGTGAAGCACTAGACAATGACTTTCTTTAGACAGGTGCTTTTCAGGCTTCAGTGGGTTGGCTCCCATTTTTCAATTAGGCATATGTCAGAGTCCTTTGTCCACAAGAGCCCAGGTGTGGGCCAGAGGTTTTTCCTGTACATCATTGATTTTTAACTCTTGCCTTAATAATCACAGTAAGTAAAAGCAAAATGCAATTCCGTGTTTGAGGTAGCTTAGACATTTTATAGACTATGCTTGACCACTGTATGTTAGGAGTCAAATTCTGTATAGCACATGATCTTAGAAAAATCCACTGGTAATTGTCCCTCTGATATTTAACTCTGAAAAATGCATGATGGTTCTGGGGATGTTTATTATGGGCTATCACCATTTCATTTCAGCTGGTAGAAGAAGCCCAAGCTAGTAGGGCTCAGCTTGGCAATATAAGATCATTTATAGGATAAGCTATGGTTTGTGTGCGCGCCCCCCCTCCCCCCTTTTTACACACTGTATTTAAAATTAAACCACAAATTTGCAACTGCTGGAAACATAAGATGCAGAAGTAGCATTTATATAATTTGGTTGCTTTATATCTGTCTATAATAACTAATGGTTACATTTCCAGCTGAATTAAAATGAGCAATGAAAGGCTTTTCCTAAGTCATTTAAAAACAGTACCTTGTTCTATTTTTTGCTTTACAAGTTTATGGAATTTAGTCTGTCCTTTAGAGGAAAAACTAAAGTTATTTAGTTCTAATAATGTAAAATGAAATTCTGCCTTTGAATAAGTACACACAACTCCTATTGTGTTAACCAGTGAGAACTGTGCACCTGTAAACAACAGCGGAATATGATCTTTAAATAATTTAATGACTCTTTACAAAGAGTGGTTATACAGTGTAATATTTTGTACTCTTTTAGCAATACCACTATTTTTCACTTCCACAACTCAATATTACTGTTTTCTATTTGAGTCCTGTCATTGTTGCCGCTGCTTCCCTACAAGAAGCTCAATCTGCTGACAATTTTTTTGAATGAAGAATTGCGACACGAGACCCAGTTGGCCTCATTATGGCGTTCCAGACCATTCCATTGTTTGTGAAAAATGAAGTGCTAATCAGCAGTTAAATGAATGTATTCCATTTCAACCTATTCAGCAGAAGCAGTATTTCTAAATGTTGGTAAGAGGTATATTAGGAAATGCACTGGTTTCCAGGAACAGAGTGGACTGGAATATTTTCTGTACAAATATATTCAGTGACTAATATAATCAACTTCAGAACTGTCCAAGCCTCTAAATTTCCATGTATAATTGTTCACTGAATAGAACTTGAGAGGAAGGATAGACTTGTGGCGACGTCACTGGACATGGATGTGGAATATCTGAATTTGGTTCCTGGCTCTGCTACAAATATTCTGTGTCAACTTGAGCAAGACAGTTAATTTCTCAGTGCCTTAATGCCTACTCTGTAAAAGGAGGATAAATGCCTCTTTTCTTCCACACTTTCTGTCTGGTGTATATTGACTATAGGGGCTGTCTTTGTTTGTGCACTTAATACAACTGGGCCTCTTGATACTACCATCATAATAATATCTCGTCCTTTGTCTATGCCAGGGTTTCTCAAACAGGGGTCACCGCTTCTCTAGGGAAAGCCCCTGGTGGGCCAGGCCGGTGTGTTTATCTGCCCTGTCCGCAGGTCTGTCCAATCGCGGCTCCCACTAGCCATGGATTGCTGCTCCAGGCCAATGGGAGCTGCTGGAAGTGGCACGGGCCAAGAGACGTACTGGCCGCCAAATCCAACAACTCCCATAGCCCTGGAGCAGCGATCCGTGGCCAGTGGGAGCTGCGATCTGACAGACCTGCAGATAGAGCAGGTAAACACACCGGCCCGGCCCGCCGGGGGCTTTCCCTACAGAAGCAGCAACCCCTGTTTGAGAAACCCTGGTCTGTGCATTGTCAGGAGGCAGGCAAGATGGCAACTTTCTGAATCTTTAGTGGCTTAAATATATTTTTAAACTGGTGATTTACACCCCTTTTTAACTATTAAATGGCTGGATTACAACATGAATTTTAAACATAAATTGCTGTCTTCTCTTTAAAAGAAATGCATTATCTAGTACTCTGCAGACCAGCTGAGAGGCAATGCTCATGAGTCAATTAATTCAGATGGGTCCTTGTGTTTTGTTTAAGGGCATAATTGACATGGAGGAAAGCATACTGTTTACACAAGAACTGTATTCTCTGAATTAAACAGCCAGGCATATTAGTACAGCTTCACATTAAGGTACAACCCACACCTGAGCTTGGTAACTGGAAGTAATGAGGTATTCTGGAAATAATCGCAGGACTGCCAGTTTAAGTGATGTCATGACCTCCAAGCTGCTTTTCAAAGGCTGGTCATTCTTCAAATGTCTGACTTCCTCTAATCTTTTAGAAAAGAAAAACAAGGAAGAGCTAATGCAATGTTGGGGGTCTTTCCTTCTTAAAGAGACTGTAGTTTAGTTTATTAAAACTTCATAGAAGTGGGGGAAATATGTAAATTACCATTAACTTTGAGTCAACTATTTAAAGTTAAAAAAATTCTAAAATAGGAAGCTGCCATCTTATTTGTGGAATTCAAACTTTTTGACGTTTTGAATCATCACAGTAAGTAAACCTCTCATTTCACTCATGGTCACTTGCACATTTTGAAGAATTCTGTTCTTTCTGTTCAGAGACCAATCTCATCAGTGCCTGAGGTTACCAGAAATATTTCTGTAAAAATATCAACTAAACATATTGAGATTTTCTGTGGAAGGGACATGTTCTCTAGTACTCTTAATTCCTTTAAAGATAACTTATTGCAGTTGTTTGGTGCTTTATGTGCTACCTCAGTACAAATTAATAGTAACAATAAAAGGTTGTGTCCTGACTGCGCTATGCACTGTACAAGCACGTGGTAAAGCGGCAGCCTCTACCCCAGAGAGCTTGCAATGTAAATTATGACAAACCACAACATATAGATGAAACAAATGGGGAAGGGAGAACAAGATAATAGTGAAGCAAGAAAACTGTCATACAAGAAGCTCTTTACTTGTATAGCCGTTGTCATCTGTGTGTGCACTGTTCAACTGAGTCTTAAGGAAGGATTTTAAAGGAGGTTAAAGTAATGGCTTTGCAGATTTTTGCAGGAATTTTTTCCTGCTAATAAGGTTTGGCTTGGGGTTGGGAGATGCTTCTGTACTTTCTGAGGGAGAAACTGGTTGGAGGATGTTGATGTTGAAGGTTGGGTACTTGACAGAGTGAGGGAGGGATCCACGTCACAGTAAAACAGTAGATCAGGTTGGTAAAGTGGGGCTAACATGTGAAGGGCCCTAAAGACAAAAAGCTTCTATTTGTGGAGTAAGAGGACTCAGTGGGTTAGGAAGCAAGAAGGGGAATGAGTGTCAGAATGATGATCCATGAAAATTTTAGCAGCAGAAGAAGCTTCTTGAAGGAGGGGCATGTTTGTAGGCATCGGGGTCAAAGAGGGGGAGGTTGCAGTAGTCATAATGGAAGGTGAGGTCCTGAGCACAATTTTTAGTGGTGTGGACAGAGAGAAAAGATCAAATCTTGGAGGGATCATGAAGGACGAAGCAACAAGATTTTGATACAGCCTGGATGTGTGAATCGAGAGAGAGGTCTGAGTCAAAGATGACTCCCAGTTTACAGGTCTGAGGAACTAAGAGGGAGGACAATGGTGGTCTCTGTGATAATGAAGAATGGAGTGAGAGGAAGGTTTTTGGAGGTGAAAAATCAAGTGCTCAGCTTTGGCCATGTTGAATTCAAATTGATGACTGGCCAGTTACGTGATGTCAGCAAGACAGGCCAAATCATTTTCTATTTTATTGTACACACAGTAAAGAAAACGGCTGAAATTTCTTCAATAAAATCATAGGTTCATGTTTAAAGACAGTGAAGGTTACTGACATGAGTGCTTGCTTATATGATTATATGTTATGTGAAAGTACATTTTTGGCTGAGTTACAGTACTGTATAACTAACATTGTGACTATGACTGGAAAACTTTGTGGTGATGGATGATTTAAAAACTACTAATGTGCTTGGCCTTTGTATTTCTGTTTAGTTTTCTGCCTAGTACCTCTTCTTCTTTTGCAATTTATAATAGATTGCACATACAGGTCTGTAATTTTGAAAACATAGGGCTTAGGCATATCCAGTTATCAGTACACTGATGTGGTGATATTCTTGACTGGTGAGGTGCAGAATCTGTGCTTAAACTTTAAAACATTAAAATTAGATAAAGCTGCAATTAAATATTTTTAGTCTCAGGTTGGTCACTCAAACCAGAGAATCTGTACTGCTCAATTACTATAATATACAGAGGTAAAGTAAGGGACAGATTTTTATGGACTGAAGTTGAATTAGGAGGTTTGCCGGCTGATTTCACTAAACTAGTAAAAAATACTGCTGAGGCTGTATAGCTATCTAGTTAACTAATAAATTATTTTTGAAATTGCAGATGGTGACATACTTGCCTTGTTTTTAAGCTGAAATGTTGTGGTTGGCTACATAATGCTGTAATTTTCATGTGGCATTATATCATTCTGTATTTCAGGGAAAGGTACACCTAGAGCTGAGACTGAGTGAAGTTATAACAGACACTGGTGTCATTTGCCATAAGCTTGCAACAAGGTAAGATCTGAAATGTAACTATAGAACAATAACAGTAACTTGACAATGATTTGCACGTTCTTAAATTAGTAAAAATACTGTGTTATGAAGGAATATGTCAAATGCAAACAGTTTGTAATACTGCATTTTAAAAAAATTACTTTAAATAACAAAATCATTTATTAAAATTTAATATTTTTGAGCTCTAAACTTTAAATGGCCTACTTCTTTATTTTGAGATCTGCTCATCAATTTATAGGTTGCACTATGTTTTTCATGAAAAAACTCAAATGTATGCTAGGTGGTTGTCTCTATTACTTTAAAATTTAAACAATCACTTATCCCAACTCTAGGTGCAGTATAAATATTAGAAACACAACAAAGGATGTCGTAAATGCCCTTCTACTTTAATAGGATTATACCAGCCAAGTGCCTTCACAGGGACAGAATGTTACATTGCGTATATAATGATCAAAAGTCCACCTGCAATTATAACTGCAAACTCACAATCAGCTACCCCAGTTACCTCACCAACTCCTCTCTGGAAAAACCCAGAAGAAATGAGATTGCAATAAATGCTCTGCGTCTAATAAGTTTGAGTTCTGTCAGACCCCCAAGCAAGTGAGTGGAGTGAGTTCCAAAATCCCTCTTAGATTATGTTTACACTGGATCTGAAGGTGTAGTTTCTAGCTCAGGTAGATAGACCTGCAAAAGCTCAATCAAAGCTAGTGCACTAAAAATAAAAGTATAGCTACCAGTGGGCAGGGCTAGCTGCCCCAAGTATGATCCTATCTGAAACCCTAGCTATGAACACGGGCAGCTAGCATGTCCTGTTGCTCGGGCCACTTTGGCTACATTTCTTTGTTTAGTGCACTAGCTCTGACTGAGGGTGGAAATTATACCCCCAGCTCCCTAGAATACCCACAGAGAGCCCTTGCGAGTAATTCCCTACATTTTAAACCCAGGGACTGCTAACTTGAATGTCTCTCCTGATTGCAACTGCTGCAGTATCACTCAGAGAGAAGCGATCTTTCAGGTAGTCGGGGCCCAAACCATTTATGCCGTTGGTGCTGTGAGAACTTTTTAGTGATAGCATCTGAGATCTTAACTGTCGTTATATTAGGGCAAACACAGATAGAGAAAAAATCACCAACTCCCTGCTTCCACTTAAGCCTGGATTTTTTTTAATAACTTTGCTGAAGCCAGTCTTGTTGGGTTAATGGCCGAAATAAATGATTCATTTTATTGACATGAGAAAGGAGAGTGGTCTCCTCTTTAAACCTCTCAAATGTGTTTCGATGCTTGCTTTTCCTGAGGAGGTACTAAAGTGTGGTAGGATGGATTTTTAAAAGGCTGGCTCCATAACAAGTCTTTTTCCCAAGGAGAAAAAGCTCTTAACAAAAATAGCTGGCTTGAATGTGTATATAGCAGAATATTTTTATCCTGGTTCAATGTTTTTCTCTTCATTGCCTCCCTCCTTTTCTCACTTCTCAGTCCAACATGCAGCCTGCTTTCATCAGCTTGTTCTCTTCCAGTCACCCTTGTCTTGTTTCCCCATTCACCCATTATTTACTTTTTTCACTTGGAGCTATAATCACAGATTCAATATTAATTAACCTAATGATTTGATTTCAAAGTCCCTGTTTATACTTCAGCTGTCAACCAGACTTATTACCAAGCAGAGATATGGCTGACTTGAAATGTTAGTCACCATGGCAGCTGGGTGTTTTGCCCTTGCCAGGAGCCTAGGGCTAGCACATGGCTATCATCCTGTAAACAAGCTGTAACACTGTTCTTTGCAACATAGACAGGACCTGTTACTCATGTCTGAGTGATCAGATTGGTTGATCCTTGTCCTTCCCAGCGCGATCGGTAACAGGGCATCCCAGAGTATGCTGCCCCAGGTGCTGCTATTGCCTTTGAGTGCATGTCTTTTGGCAATCAGACCTCTCCTGAGGGACTATGGGATAGCTGCCCAGATTTTCCCCCGCTTCCCCAATACACGGGTACAAACATGGTGAGGCAGCGATGTGTAAACTGACTGACATAGCTAGGTGCTTTACATCAGATTTCTCTTCCGTTCATCAGTGAAATCAGACCTTTAACATTGTAACAAGGTTTTTTAAAATTAAATTCCTGAAGTGCTAGATGATGATAACAATGGGAAATTGGTCATTGCCTTTCTACTTATTGTTCAGGTCTTGTACTACCAAGAAGCTGCATATATGTGATGTGTAAGCAGCAGCATCTTGCATACCTACAGGGGTATGGAATTTCCTTTCTAATGCTTTCTAATATTCATCTGAGTGGACAAGTTTTAAATCCCTATTTGAATCTTTGTTTATGTGACCTTGGATTTAAGACTATTGAAAATATTTTAAATTTGGTTTGTGAAGCATTCTGTAACCACGATTTGCAAAGTATTGTTCAATAAAGTGTATGTATTAGCTCAACATTCAGAAATCTTTAGTTTCTAACCTCTGAGCTCTTGATAACAGATCACAGCTCCGATGACCCGTATTACAATTTAAAAACCCACTGGCCCTCAAAACAAAACCTGTAAATAGGAATCTAAGGAAAGTTTTATCCTACTGATGGTCCTTCCCACTCTCCTGCTATTTGCTCTGTAACCAATCTGAGCATGCCATTCCTGCTGTGGCTGAGCCTTGGAAGTTCCCCAGTATGTTCACTACTGTGAGTGGGCGTGGAGGTTTGGAGTTTAGAAGGGGAGGCAGTGAAGATGAGCATGTGGATAAAACACTTAAAATCCTTTGGTACAGTTTATGATGGCTGAACATGTCATTACAGGAGGGAAAGAAAGCAAGTGCAGAAGGAAAGGAGAGGTGATTAGGTCGGAAACAACACTGCAAAATAATCTGGGATTTTTCATGCAGTATCTTTTTAAATGATTGTTTTAGCTGGATATATAAAGCCCTTGCAGATTCCTGCTATGTGACTTTTCCACCAGCTGACTCCTCGCTCACTCAGGCACAATTTGATTCTAGCCATATAAGGAGAGAACACAGTAATTGCTTAACAAAGAAATCTCCTCCTATGATCTGTGTAGATGGAAAATCCCAGAGGAAGGATGATGGAGAGGGAAGGGAGGGTGGAACCTTCCTTTTATGAAATAGTTCTTGAATGAAAAGTAGAGACTCAATGAAACAGAAGAATGGAACTACCATTATAGATCTGTCAAGGCTCTTGGCTTTGTTGCGAATAGGACATGGAAGTGCTTAAAGCAAGGTTGAGATTGTACTTTTAGTGAGCAAATAAGATAAAGCTCTCATATGTGAGAGAGAACCTAAAATGATTACATCTGGCATTTTTTAGCAAATCACATTTTAAAGCTTTTCTCGTGCCTTTTATTTCTTTTATTTCAGCTTTTTCTCTCATGCTAATCATTTTGTATTATCCCTACACATGTCGTATAGTATTCTGCAATAGCCAGACTCTGTGAGATCAGGTTGACACTCCAGGCTTTCTCATTTAACTCTTCATTTCCTGGCTCTTGTGGATTTAATTTAAATGCCAATGTTGTTTAACGGGATTGTTTGTAGTTTATTATTTTTAACAATAGTATTTAGAAAATAGAAACTGTCCTGAAATAACTGGTTGGAGCTATTCTATAAATACTCTTATATGCTACAAAGACCAGAACAATCCAGATTTGCAGTTTCCCAGGAGACCGAAGGCTGCATCCAGTGGGCCAAATTTTCAAAAAAAAACTTGTGATGTGAGCAAACTTTCTGTACCCCCAACAGTGCCGGTTGTCAAAAGACAAACACATGTTTGTGCGGGCAGACTGAAAATTAGGCTTGGCCAGAGACCTGATGCACCCTTTTTACCCACTGAGACATACCCATTGGCATGAGGAAATAAAGATCAGTCTCTTGTCAACACATCTCGTGTCAGACCCCTGTTACACTTGCCTTCTGCCTTTGTGCACATTGCCGCTGCCACCTCCTCTAGTTTTGCCAGGCCTAAAAGCAGCTGGGGCCTTAGTCTGCTGGAACACACCATCAGTATCAAGCTGGACAGGTGCATTTTATCTAAATAAAATGTCAATGAAATGGATCATTAGAAGTGCTATGCACTGAATTTTTAAACAGTAGGGAAAGAAAATAAAACTCATAGAGCACTTTAGGCTGTCATAGCTTCTGCGAAGGAAACAAAGAAAACATGTAACTTCTCCCCTGGAAGCATTCAGTGCTGTCATTTAGCCCTAAACCACTAAGCTGTTGTGGTTTATCAGCGTTTTGTGGTGGCTCTGACGATTGCCACCACACAGTCTCCCAGGCTGGATCTCTGTCACAGAGATTAGAAGGAGAAGCATTAGTCCCCAGTCGCTCCCCCTGTAAATGAATAAGAACTCTAGCTTATGCTCCCACGCTCCTCTAGGGAGTTATTCATCACCCCACTGTGGACTTGCAGTGGGCCCTGAAGGAATTGGCTTTGTTTGAGGGAGTTTTCAGCTGGCATCTTGCTCCGTCCTAATCCAACCCTCAGAATGTCGGTCTTGTGATTCTCTAAAGTTAAACACAGGGAAAGACTTAAGCCATAGGCTCATCCTATGAAGAGAGTATGAAGTTGCAGCTCATTCAGGTATGACTCTGGCCTGACTGCGTAGTGCAGACTCACTCCAACAATGAAAAATAAAACATGCATAAGGGGGTGTGGCCTGCGCCATACATGTCACATTAATATGTACTAACTACTGTTGTGCACATATTGCACAATACTGTATGCCCCCCATACACACACACACACATTTCCTGTTCCTCAGCACACATTTAGTTGCCGTTTTTTTCCCTTTTGGCAGTGGCTGGCCAAGTGGCCATTGACAGGAGGATTGGAGAACTTTTTTGTCTGCTGGTCCAGAACTTTGAGGCGCATGCAACCAAGTCCCATAAGCACGTCCCATTCAGTTCTGGAAAAAGGTGGTGTGCACCTATCCCTGAGGCTGTGCTTCTTCACCACCACTTAGTGTGCACAGGTGGCTGGCTGCATGCAGAGCCTCTTTGAAAATCCCATATGCCAGCACCTCTTGTTTGCTCCAGGAAATACAGAGGACTTAGTATATAATACTCCAGTTTGGTCCAAGTGGCCTTCCTCCTTGATCAAACAGTTCAATGTCGCATGCTGGGACCTGGAGTTATGTCCATCTGCATCTTAATAGAGGACGGGGGCAATAGGTTCCATTGTAGACATCCATGAGCCTCACTTTGGCCACACCGGTAGAGACAGTCAAAAGTAATTCTTCTGACTTCAAAGGTTCCTATGGGAATTAGGCATTTAAGTCTCATTGAAGCTGCATGGGAGGTAGTTTCCCAGCTCCCTTTGGTTTCTTTGAAAATCCCAGCCCATGTCTGTAATTATTTATTTAAATGTCTGTATTTATTCAGTGTTCCCAGATTGCTCCATCATGCCTTGTCTCTTAAGTTAAAAAAAGCCTGAAAACATCTGTTCTTGGAAAGCTTTTTCTTCTGCTTCTTTTGTTCTTTTCCAACAACAAATTTGTGCAGCTGAGTTGTAGCTCATGAAGTGTGTTTATAAATGACGCTGCTGACAGACTTAACTTGTGTGGTATTAGCAACCACTGCTGCTTTTTATACATAGCAATAACAAAGTCTTCCAATGACTAACTCGCAGATCTGCAAATGCATTAGTAATGCTCAAATTTGGTTGGTAATTAAGCATTTATAAGCATATTGTGGAGGGTGTGGAGGCTGCTCTGCATTAATTTATGAATGCTATATGTGCTCTGTGATTGAGCGCTATAGGGGATAGATTCTGTCTGACTATATGGAGCTAAGGCCTGGTGTGCACTTAAAAATTAGATCAACCTAGCTACATTGCCTAGGTTGTGAAAAAATTTGCATCCTGAGCGTCGAAGTTAGGTCAGTCTAACCCAGTGTAGAGGTGGCTAGGTCGATGGAAAAATTCTTCCATCTGCTTACCTCCGACCTCTTGGATGGGTGGATTAACCTCTTCCATCAAGGTAGGAAGTGTCTCCACTACAGCAGCACAACTGCAACACCAAAGCTGTGCTGCTGTAGTGTAGACATACCCTAAGTCAAAAGAGTCTGTTAGGAAAAACAAGCAGGAAATGAGACAGTGACTAGAGATAAGACACTTCTGGGGCAAACACTTCAAAGGTCGTTGAGAGACTTATGGCTGGATTATTAATTGGGGAGGTCCCACCTGCTGTGTCTGAACTAAAGTTAAAAGGCTTATTTTGCCAGGGCTGGGGGGGTCTAAGATCAAAAGGATACTAACCAGTCATAAAGTCCCTATCTAGAGAGCAACATCGTGGTGGGATCAGGTGTCAGGCACAGTTTGGGGAAACAGGCTGAGACGCAGAGAGGCTCCAGGAGGGAGTCTAAAGAAGTTGGGCTACCTGGCTATCATGGAGGGTAAGTTGCAGATAGATATCCCTGCACATAGACTGTTCTTGTTCTCTTGTGCTCTGTAGTGTTCCTACTGTTAAGAAGGAATGATACTTCATTCTATATGGTTGCTGTACCACTGGTCACAGCTCCTAAGGGCAAAACTGCGGGTACAGAAGCTAAAACAGACCTGCTGAGGTAATCACAGTTAGCACACAAGTCCTGGGCTGAGTGGCAGAATTGCATAATTCTACCCTGACAGAGGTGACCGCTTGAGACTTGTCACCTGAGGGGATGTACTCTGAGACCCAGATTGGGGACTGCAGTGCAGCTAGCCTGGTAACTGTGGCACATGGTATTTTAGTGCTTTTAAGTAAAATTAAAACACCTCCCATTCATCCAAATGCTTCCTTTTATTAATAAGCATTTCTTCCTCCTTTTATAGGTTGTGGCATGAGTAATTTGCTTTCATACAAATACCTGTCGTTGTCAGATACTAGGACAAGTAATGTAACTGTAAAATCTGGGTTTGATTAAAAAGAAGACTTGTAGCTGAATGTCATCTGTGTATCAATGACACTGTGAGCCCAAATGTGTCTGTTTCCGCTAGAGGCTTTATTTGCACATTGACATGTAAAAATGGGGAGCCCAGCCTTCAGAGAGGACAGCTACTCAAAATTTGGTATAACAAAACTTTATATGCTTTATATATGGTTCACTAGCACAGGAAATAACAATATTATCTTTCTAGTTCTCCATTGGAGAGTTAGTTTTTTTTAAAAGTGGCATTGCTAGAACACGAATATTAGTTTAAAAAACAATGCCAGACTCCAGTTACTTGGGAATGTGGGAAGTAGATGGTTAATACTGTAAGATATATCTATACATACACTTTTTAGTCTCTCAAGTAAATTGCCACTATGAGTCATGCAGGCATACAATGCGCAGCAAATCCATTCTGAGCTCACTTTCCTAGGGTCAAACAAAGTGTATCTTCCTGCATAAGATTTGAGCTGAATCGGTACAAAAATAACGGTGGTGCTGAATGGGACTTAGCCAGTTTAATGCACCCATCACTCAGTGCTCCTAGCCGCATTTGCAAGGATTTTATCTTTTGTCTGTATCCACTAAAAACTACTACTAACATAAAGCAATCTCAGGGTTTCACTTTCAGTAAACGTAAGTATCCATTAAAATGTGTCATGACCTTCCCTTTTATGAGAGCATGCCCTACATCAGTGCTTCACCGACCTCTGGAGATCCACAGACTATGTCTAAGGGGTCTGTGAAAAGTGACTATGGAAAATAAGGTTTCAGATCGCAGAACAGGCATTCGGTTTTTCTGATTAATCAAAAGTATGTCCGTACCCCCACCTGCAGGTCAAAATCCAAAAGTGTTGTCATTACCATAGAAGCCCACAATTTATAGCCCTTTCTCATACTGCGTCAAATGCCATGCCAAGCATGTGTAACATTATAGTTGAATTCTAGTCAGTCAACTTTCAGTTTAAGACTTCTATGGTAGGGGTCCACGGACCACAGTTTGAGTTTCCAAAGGGTCCCTTGCCTCCGTTCGAAATTTTTTAAGAGTCCGCAAATGGAAGAAGGTTGAAAACTACAGGCCCTACATCAAAATATGCCTTTTTCTTTCATTTTGCTATGGAACTGCACCTTGGGCTTGTTTTTAATCTTGTGTGTTTCATAACCAATTGAAAAAAACACTTGATCTGAGATTAAACCAGATAGCATCTGGTATCTGACAGTGCAGAATTGAAGTACTGTAAAAGAAGTCCTTTCCAATCCAAGGTATGCGGGATAGAATATGAGGCTGGAGGAGAAATGCACATCGATAGTAAGATAAGAGTTTTCTTCCCTGCCGCCCAGCCAAGCCCTCTCCTTCCCTTCTCTATCATCCCTGAAAGCTCCACCATCTTGCCCATTCTACAGGATGAATTAAGTTCATGCTCCTCATCCTCTCTCTCCAGGCTCCCAGCCCCTACTTTTATCTCATCTCTCATTGTAATGATGCGGTTCTGATGGGACCCAACTGAGAGTGCCAATTCAGGACCAATTGCTTAAACAGGACAGTTGCAGCCTTAGGCTGGGGTTTTTCCACCTCTAAGGCAAACCAAACCAGCCAGATAAAAAGGACTTTGGTTTCACCCCACTGGCTATCCACAAGTCACACAAGCAATTTCCTTAAGCACTCCAGTCTCCGAGTATCACCACCAGTCCCGCTCGTCCTGGGGATGAATAGTTATGAAAACCAACACCCCAATAAAAGAAAATGGGGTTCTCTCGATCCCAAAGGACCACGCCCCAGACCCAGGTCAATATACAAATCAGATCTTACCCACAAATCACGCTGTTGCCAATCCTTTAGAATCTAAAATCTAAAGGTTTATTCATAAATGGAAAAAGATATAGATGAGAGCTAGAATTGGTTAAATGGAACCAATTACATACAGTAATGGCAAAGTTCTTAGTTCAGACTTGTAGCAGTGATGGAGTAAACTGCAGGTTCAAATCATGTCTCTGGAGTACATCCCCCGCTGGGATGGGTCATCAGTCCTTTGTTCAGAGCTTCAGCTTATAGCAAAGTCCCTCCAGGGGTAAGAAGCAGGACTGAAGACCCGATGGAGATGAGACATCAGCCTTTTATAGGCTTTCCCAGGTGTAAGAACCTCTCTGTTGTTACTGTGGAAAATTACAGCAAAATGGAATCTGCAGTCACATGGGCAAGTTCCTGCATATTTTGCTGAGTTACAAGGCTGATCTGCCTCCTCTCAATGGGTCAGTTGTGTAGCTGATGGTCCTTAATGGGCCATCAAGCAGGCTAGGCAGAGCTAACACCAACTTGTCTAGGGTGTCACCCAGAAGCACAGCACAAATTTGAAATACAGACAGTATAGAGAGAATACTCATAACTTCAACTACAAAACGATAGATACATATAGACAGCATAATCATAACCAGCAACCCATAACCTGGTCTTAGACACCTTATATGACCCCCTTTTACATAAGATTTGATGCCACTACAGGACCTTGGTTGCAACCATGTTCTATATGGTCCCAGAATATATTAGTAACGTCACACTCATTTCTTCCTGTTGCCTGTGCTCTTGCCAAGCCTCCAGTCTAGTGTCAATCTTCCTTTTGCATCCTTTTCCCAGTTTTGTATCCAACCTTCCTTCGATGCCACCCCCTTATGCTTGAAACTCTTTCCTTTTCCTTACATTCCAGGCAAACATCCTCTTATTCATAACCCTAATTAAAAGTACACTGCTTCTGTTAGGCCTTTCAGCAATAATCCACCCCAAGCAGAGACTATTTTAAAGCCTGCACCATGGTGAGATCAAGCCATCATCTGAACAGCCTGTGCATTATGTGTAAGGCTGCATTTGGAGTGCTAGACAGGAACTGGTCTATTCTAAGGCAGTCTATTTCAACACAAAGTGGCAATGTTATTTAAATAACTTGTGTGAGTCCTGTTCTATGCAGTAGTTAACATATTTAGAGTTAATAAATGAAAGTTAAATAACTCACGCATAAATCCTTTAAAGAATAAATTAAATGTAATCTCTGAAGTTATTCGGGGTGATAGGAATAGTTTATTGGGAGTGGAGGAGGATTAATAGTTCAAATGCTAAGGCAGCCATGTTTGCTATTGATACTTGAACTGAAGAGTTCTGAGGGCCGTAGCTTGCCAGAGCACTTGTCTTTGCATAATCTCTATAGGTTTTGCTGAGAAATAGCTGTATAAGGATTACACACTTCTTTGGCTGTCTAGAATTAAGGAGTTTGCATACATGCAGTTACTGAGAAGTAGTCATACATGACTCTCAGTGCCAATCAGAGTGGAGGGAACTGCATATGTACATGTGCAGTTATGGGTCAATAATTGCACAGCATCCTTTCACTCTCAAACAATTCCACTGTAGTAATTGGAAATAGCCAGGAAAGGGAAAGTTATGCAAAAGAAATCACTTCATTTCACATTTCCAGTTTGTAGCTTATCAATAGAAATGATGCAAATCAGACTAAATCAAAATACTGTGTAAACCCAGAATATTGTTTGTGTATTAATGCACAGTTCAGTATGTAAAAGCAGAAAAGTAGAATTGACTTCATAAAATCAGAAATCCCATTAACGTTAATGTTTGTACAATACAGTTATGTTGTTTTGTCATTCAGTTTTACATGTTAACTTATTTGAGGGTGGGGGATTTCAGCCATGTGTTCCCCTCCCTCTGCCAGCCCACTTCCCCATTAAAGTTGGAGATAAACTGATTGGTTTTCAGCAGTACCATTCTCAAGATGCTGTGTGTGTCATGGGAAAGGACGTCTCTGCCAGAGAACTCTGTGATGCCTTTAAGATACAGCCTTGTGTTGAGAGCAGTGTAGAACAACACCATGCTTTGAGAAGCACTCAGAGGTAGAATGCTAGTCAGAGCCCTTCCTCTGAACAGCAGACTCCCTCCTGCATGTCGGGCCTGCTTGGCCCTTATTCACAGACTGCAAGTTAAGCTGCTTGCACCCTACCCATTGTACACTTATGTAGTACTAAGCACACTGTGGTCTAGAATGTGGCCACTTCTAAAAATCCATCCAAAACTTCAGTAGAAAGCAAGGAAAATTTAGGATGCTGTCACTGAAAGTCAGTTTTTTAGTATCATTCATTACTTCTGTGTTTTACAGTTTGTAAGAGAAAAGACCGCTACTTTCCAAATTGAGTCGTGTGCAGTTTTCTTTTGCAGCTCATTACTGACAATATTCTGAGTTGTTGTATCCTTTACCTGCAGTTTCTTTGTCATAACTAATGTCAAGCAAAAAGAGCTTTTGAATTCCTTTTGAGTATAGGTTGTTAGAAATGTGTTGTGAACCCATTTAAAGAGCAGACCTGCATCAAATAGCTCTTTAATGTGTGCAGTATGTAACATAATGCAGCTAGGCAATTTAATCCTGGAAAAATTGTAATATGGTTATTTTCACAGCTTTACCAGCATGTACCATGTTTGTTTTAATGGAACTCTCACAGGAGCAATGTTATGGGATATGATTCAACTTAAAAAACAAACGTTTCCCTGAAAATCTTTTACCTTTAGTGAAGTCAAGTATAAAAATATAATTAGGCAGGCCAAAAAAGAATTTCAAGAGCAACTAGCTAAAGACACAGACAGTTTTTTAAAGGCCATCGGAAGCAGGAAGCCTGCCTGTTAGTGGTGCCACTGGATAATCAAGAGACTAAGGCCAGGTCTACACTACGCGGTAAAATCGATTTTAGATACGCAATTTCAGCTACGAGAATAGCGTAGCTGAAGTTGAATATCTAAAATCGATTTACTCACCCGTCTTCACTGCGCGGGATCCATGTCCGCGGCTCGCCATGTCGATTCCAGAACTCCGTTGGGTTTGGTGGAGTTCCGGAATCGATATAAGCGCGCTCAGGAATCGATATATCCCGTCTAGATCAGACGCGATATATCGATCCCCGAGCAATCGATTTTAACGCGCTGATACGACGCGTAGTCTAGACGTGGCCTAAAGGAAGACTTGAGGAAGACAAAGCTGTTGCGGAGAAGCTAAATGAATTCTTTGTGTCAGTCTTTACTGCAGAGAATGTGAGGGAGATTTCCACACCTGAGCCATCCTTTTTAGGTGACGGATCTGATGAACTGTGCCAGACTGAGGTGTCAGAGGTGATTTTGGAACAAATTGATAAATTAAACAGTAGTAAGTCACCAGAACCAGATGGTATTCACCCAAGAGTTCTGAAGGAGCTGAAATATGAAATTGCAGAACTACTAATTATGATATGTAACCTGCTGCTTAAATCAGCCTCTGTACCAGATGATTGGCATATAGCTAATGTAATGCCAATTTAAATTTAAAAAAAAAACGTTTCCAGAAGTGATCCTAGCAATTACAGGCCGGTAAGCTTAATTTCAGTACAAGGCAAATTGGCTGAAACTGTAGTAAAAGAACAGAATTATCAGATAATTAGATGAACATGATTTGTTGGGGAAGACTCAACACATCTTCTCTAAAGGAAAATCATGCCTCACTAACCTATTCTAATTCTTTGCGGGAGTCAAGAAGCATTTGGACAATGATGATACAGTTGACATAGTGTACTTGGGCTTTTTACAAGGTCCCATACTAAAGACTCTTAAGCAGTCATGGGATAAGAAGGAAGGTCATGGATCAGTAACTTGTTAAAAGTTAGGAACCAAAAGGGTAGGAATAAATGGTCCATTTTCACTATGCAGAGAAGTAAATACCAGAGTCCCCCAAGAATCTGTACTGGGACAAGTGCTGTTCAACATATCCATAAATGATCTGAAAAAGGGGGTAAACAGTATGGTGGCAAAGTTTGCAGATGAGTCCAAACTACTCTAGATCGGTAAGACCAAAGCTGACTGTGAAGAGATACAAAGGGATCAGAAAACTGGGTGACTGGACAACAAAATGGCAGATGAAATTCAGTGTTGATGAGTGCAGAGTAATGCATAATCCCAACTATACATACAAAATGATGAGGTCTTAGCACTCAAGATAAGGATCTTGGAGTCATTGTGGATAATTCTCTGAAAACATCTGCTCAATGTTCAGCACCAGTCAAAAAAGCTTAACAGAAAGTTAGGCACCAGTAGAAAAGGGATACATAATAAAATAAAAATTATCATTATGCTACTATATAAATCTATGGTATGCCCATACCCAGAGCCGGATTTACAGTGAAACACAGGGAGCCCTGGCACGGGGCCCCATGACAGAGGGCCCAGCAGCTGCAGGGGCAGAAGCTTGGTCCTGGTGGCTCCTGCTGCAGGCTCCCCCCTCACCCATCTCTTCCCCACCTCCTCCCCTGAGTGTGCCACATCCCTGCCCCTCCCCCACAGGGCTTTCCTCGCTGCCGAACAGCTCAGTTGCTCCAGAAGGAAGTGGGAGGAGCGGGGCTGCAGCACACTCAGGGGAGGAGGCAGAGAAGGGGCAGGGCCTTGGGGGAGGGGGTGGATTTGGAGCAGGGCAGAGCAAAGGTGAGGCCCCTGCACTCTCCCTACACATCCCCGTCCCCAGCCACCTGCTCTGAGCTGCTCAGGGCAATGGGCTGGGGTGTGGTGGGGCAGGGGGCTGGTAGCACCCCCACGACCCCAGCCCACATCCTTAGCTCCCTGTCCTGACTCCTGCACCCCCCTCACACACACCTCAGCCCCCTGCCCTCCCTGACTGCTGCACCACCCCACATCCGCGCTCCCACCTTGAGCACCAAACGGGAGCTTTTGCACCCCTCCTCCACATTCCCACCTGAACCCCTCGCACCAAATGGGAGCTGCCCCAGGTAAGTGGTCCACGCCCCAACCTTCTGCCCGAACCCTGAGCCCCCTCCTGCATCCTAACTCCTGGACAGACCCTGCACCCCAGCCCACTCCTACACCCTAACTCCCTTCTAGACCTTGTACTCCCAGCCCTGACTCCTGCACCTCCTCACATACACCCTGCCTGCCCTGACTTCTGCACCCCCTCCCACATCCCCACCTGTGCCCCTCACACCAAACCAACCCCCTGTCCCAGCCCTGAGCCCCCTCCCACACCCTAACTCCTGACCAGACCCTGTACCCCAACCCCCAGCCTGCTCCTGCACCCTAACTTCCTCCCAGACCCTGCACCCCCAGCCCAGAGCCCCCTCCCACACCAGAAGTCCTGGCCAGACCCTGCACCCCAACACTTCTTTACTTTTAAAAGTATCCCTCAGTGATTTTCAAGTGGTCTGTGGAAAAATAAGTTAGACTACAAAAACAGTCAAGGTACCTCACTTTATTTTCATTTACTTCCTATTACTTACAGGAGGAGGATACAGAATGAAAAACGAGGGCAGGAGCAGATAAGAGAGAATATTCTTTTTCTTGGCTGGGTCCCAAGGACTCATAGACTCATATACTTTAAGGTCAGAAGGGACCATTATGATCATCTAGTCTGACCTCCTACACAACGCAGGCCTCAAAATCTCACCCACCCACTCCTGTAACAAAACCCTAACCTATGTCTGAGTTACTGAAGTCCTCAAATCGTGGTTTAAAGACCTCAAGGTGCAGAGAATCCTCCAGCAAGTGACCCATGCCCCACGCTGCAGAGGAAGG
>NC_133769.1:258576241-258579962 GCF_003597395.2 Chelonoidis abingdonii
ATCCAAAAATGAACCTGAGCACAAGGCCCTGTAAATCCACCACTGCCCATGGTGGCAGGGCAGTTCTGGTCACCCTATATCCAGAAAGATGTATTCAAATTGGAAAAAGTACAGAGAAGGGCAAGAGGAATGATTAGGGGCATGGAAGAACTTCCATATGAGGAAAGATTAAAAGGACTGGGACTGTACAGTTTAGAAAAGAGATAAGTAAGGTTGGGGGTCTATAAAATCATGAATGGTGTGGAGAAAGTGAATAAGGAAGTGTTATTTACTACTTCATGTGACCAGGAGTCACTCAATGCAATTAATAGGCAGCAGATTTAAAACTAGCATAAGGAAGTACTTCTTCACACAGTGCACAGTCAGTATGTCCAACTCATTGCCAAAGGATGGTATAAAGGCCAAAAGTGTAACTGGGTGAGGATAGGTCACTCAGTGGCTATTAGCCACAATGGTCAGAGAAGCAATCCTGTGCTCTGGGTGTCCCTAGGCCTCTAACTGCCAGATGCTGGGACTGGATGACAGCAAATAGATCACTCAATAATTTTGCTGTTCTGTTCATTCCCTCTGAAGCATTTTGCACTGGCCACTGTTAGAAGACCAGATACTAGGCTAGATGGACCATTGGTCTGACCCAGTATGGCCATTCTTATGTTCTTATCTACTCTTGTTAGAAATAAGACCTAAACTTACCATAAATAAGAGGTCAGAGAGAAAAGCTGGGTTATCTTTCTAAAAGATATGCTCTAGCTCAAACAGAAATTGTGAGTTTGATGCAGAAATTATCAGGTGACGGTTTTGGCTCATGTAATGCAGGAGGTCAGACTAGATGAAAACATAGTCCCTTCTGGCCTTAAAATCTATGGAGAAAACTAGTAAATTATAAAGTGCATAATATATCTGAAGCTTTAAAGATTTTTTTAATATGAACATGTATCTGAGCTGCTTGTATAATAACTGAAATTATGCAGCTAATATAGGATATTAATTAGGTCTGGTTATACCAGAATAGCTGCTTGACCATACCCTACATTGGATGGTGTTTTTTGAATGTTTTTTTAAAAAATTTAAATAACCAAAGAACATAAATAATCCAAAAAGTCTTATATTTACATTGTCTTTCACTCCAAAAGATCCCAAAGTGCTTTACAAAGCTGCACAGAACAGAGAATATGCAAAAATCACTTCATTCACAAATGAAGTACATCCTCCTTTGGGTTGAAACATGGTGGCTTTTAAGTGGGCTCAGAAGAAGTCAGTGCCCTTTTAGGGCAGAAGCAAAACAGAATATGGTATCCAACTGGAAACTTGTTCAACAGAATGTTAACATTTCAAGTTGGCCAGGACACCAGGGCTAATACCCTTACTTTTGTTGTAGGGGAAATGCCATGGAATGTCTAACAACCCCAATTGGTCAAGACATTTAATGTCTTATTTGAAAGACTGCATATCCAACTCCAGACTGCTCCCTGGTACTGTGCTAGGGCAGTGCTTCAGTAGCCGCTTAGAGGGGAGAAGAACCACTTAGCAAATCATGAACACTATTCCCTGCAGCACCCATGTTGAGAGCATTTAAAAAATAAGGGACATCAGGCAGGGTCAGCCCATGTGGGCATTTTTGCAGTACCTGAACAATTATTTTACTTTTAATATTTAAATCCTTGTTTGTCCAGTTATAATGCAGGAAGATGCAACAACAGGAAAGCTTTACTTCTAGTGGAAGCTTTTTGTGTTTGGAGCCATTCTGTTTAGGTATTCCGTGGTGTGACATGACTTGACATGTTCTTTTCTCATATTTGCTAGTAGTGCCTTCTTGTATGTATGTACAATGTGCATCTTCGAGTCATAGAGCAGCAGAAGGTATAAAATAATCTCCGGGAGATATGGCACTTCTCAAGTGCCCTTATAAATAGACAGACCCATCAGTTTGGAGCCTAGCTCTGTATTCTAGACCAGCAGTGCAACTGAGAATGTCCAGAAACATGCAGCTCACTGTCATTTACCTGATGTAGAAAGTGGGATAATAGGAGCTGTGGAAAGTTCTGGGACAGGGGAACAAAATATGTAATTCAGCATTCTATGACTGGTGAAAATTTCCTAAATTTAGTGGTTCATGAATCCTGTTTAGCCTGTATTTCTGTAAAGCCAAGCATATTGAGGATTTTTTTTAGAGTTAATTTAATGGGAAAATGTATTAAAACTGTGCAGGTTTTGTCTGTGTGGTATTCTTGTTTGGAAGGAAAGTCTTGCTTGTGGTCCTATGAATACTGTGAATTAAACAGAACTTTACAAACCTGATTCACTTTGAACTGTCAGAGCAGTGAAAGAAGATGGTGCAATTTCACTTTCTGATTTTTGTGCATTAACTCAGTCCCACTAAACTGTGGGTCACTATTTATTTACTTATTTATTTATTTACTTGTTTATTTTAGTTTCCTAATGTTATTACAGATCTGCTATCTACGTTCAAGAGAATGAGTACCTGGGATTATACTGTTGAATGTCAATTACAATGGTATTTTCCTGATTTGCTACATTTTGGGTGGAGTTTTTGGTTTGTTTGTTTTTTAACACAGTTTCTAACAATCCCAGTCTGTAATGTAGCGTTGAGTCATCCTGAAATTCTCTCAGTAATTACTCGCTGAGTTGCAGCATATTGTTTTATAACAAGGTGGTGTGTTTCTGAGGTCTTTTTTGGGTTACTTTCTGATTAAGAAGGCATAAAATCCTTTTTTTGTGTCAACTTTGACACAAGTATTAGTTTTGAGAGGAGAATGGGCAAGTGTTGTATAGTTTGCCTGCATTACTCTAAGAAGTCATAAAACATAGTAGGTTGTTATTGTCATCAGCTTTAAGTATTGCTGATGAATCAGTTCAATTTGCATGCGTTAATGAAAGTATTGCATCTAACTAGAGATCAGTCCCCTTTAATAATACAAAGTTGTTAATCAAGATCAGTGTCTCTCTAATTACTAGGGCTGTCAATCAGTTAACTCATGCAATTAACTCAAAAAAATCGCGATTTAAAAAATTAATCACGATTAATCACAATTTTAATTACACCATTAAACAATAGAATACCAATTGAAATTTATTAAATATTTTGGATGTTTTTTCTACATTTTCACATATATATTTTATTCTGTGTTGTAATTGAAATAAAATTGTATATTATTTTTACTACAAATATTTGCACTGTAAAAATGACAAAAGAAATAGTATTTTTCAATTCACCTCATACTGTAGTGCAATCTTTGTTCTGAAAGTGCAATTTACAGTTGTAGGGTTTTTTGTTGGTTTTTTTTGTTTTGTTTTTGTTACATAACTGCACTCAAAAACACAATAATGTAAAACTTCAGAGCCTACAAGTCCACTCAGGCCTACTTCTTGTTCAGTCAATCACTAAGAGAAACAAGTTTGTTTGCATTTACAGGAGATAATGTTGCCCTCGTCTTGTTTACAGTGTCACCACAAAGTGAGAACTAGGGTGACCAGATGTCCCAATTTTAGGGGATTTTTCTTATACAGGCACCTATTACCCCCCACCCCCATCTTGATTTTTTGTACACTTTCTATCTGGTCACCCTAATGAGAATAGGTATTTGCATAGTACTTTTTGTAGCCGGCATTGCAAGGTATTTATGTGCCAGATATGCTAAACATTTGTATGCCCCTTCATGCTTCAGCCACCATTCCAGAGGACATGCTTCCATGCTGATGA
>NC_133769.1:258582730-258666036 GCF_003597395.2 Chelonoidis abingdonii
TAATTGCTGGGATCACCTCTAGAGCCCTTTTTAAGTATTGGCGTTACATTAGCTAACTTCCAGTCATTGAGTACAGAAGTTGATTTAAAGGACAGTTTACAAACCATAGTTAATAGTTCCGCAACTTCACATTTGAGTTCTTTCAGAACTCTTGGGTGAATGCCATCTGGCCCCAGTGACTTATTACTGTTAAGTTTATGAATTAATTCCAAAACCTCCTCCAGTGACACTTCAGTCTGTGACAGTTCCTCAGATTTGTCACCTACAAAGGATGGCGCAGGTTTGGGAATCTCCTTAGCATCCTCAGCTGTGAAGACTGAAGCAAAGAATTCATTTAGTTTCTCCACAATGTCATTATCATCTTTAAGCGCTCCTTTTGTATCTCGGTCATCCAGGGTCCTCACTGGTTGTTTAGCAGGCTTCCTGCTTCTGATGTACTTAAAAAACATTTTGTTATTACCGTTTGAGTTTTTGGCTAGCTATTCTTCAAACTCCTCTTTGGCTTTTCTTATTACATTTTTACACTTAATTTGGCTGTGTTTATGCTCCTTTCTATTTACTGCACTAGGATTTGACTTCCTCTTTTTAAAAGATGCCTTTTTATCTCTCACTGCTTCTTTTACATGACTCTTTTTTAGTTCTTTTACTATGTTTTTTAATTTGGGGTATACATTTAAAATGGGCCTTTATTATGATGTCTTTCAAAAGTGTCCATGCAGCTTGCAGAGATTTCGCTCTAGTGACTGTACGTTTTTAATTTCTGTTTAACTAACCTCCTCATTTTTGCACAGTTCCCCTTTCTGAAATTAAATTAACAGTATTGGGCTGTCGAGGGGTTCTTCCCACCACAGAAATGTTAAATGTTGTTATATTATGGTCACTATTTCCAAGCAGTCCTGTTATAGTTACCTCTTTGACCAGATCCTGCGCTCCACTCAGGACTAAATCGAGAATTGCCTCTCCCCTTGTGGGTTCCTGTACCAGCTACTCCAAGAAGCAATCATTTAAAGTATCGAGAAATTTTGTCTGTGCATTTTGTCCTGAGGTGACATGTTCCCAGTCAATATAGGGATAATTGAAATCCCCCACTATTATTGAGTTCTTTATTTTGATAGCCTTTCTAATCTCCCTTAACATTTCATCATCACTATCACTGTCCTGGACAGGTGGTCAGTAATAGATCCCTAATGTTATGGTCTTATCAGAGCATGCAGTTACTATCCATAGAGATTCTGTGGAACATGTGGGTTCATTCAAGATTTTTACTTCATTTGATTCTACATTTTCTTTCACATATAGTGCCACTCCCACCTCCTGCACGACCTGTTCTGTCTTTCTAATAGATTTTGTACTTCAGAATGATTGTGTCCCATTGATTGTCCTCACTCCACCAGGTTTCTATGATGCCAATTATATCAATATCCTGCTTTAACACGAGGCGCTCTAGTTAACCCATCTTATTATTTAGACTTCTAGCATCTGTGTACAAGCACTTTAAAAACTTGTCACTATTTATTTGTCTGCTCTTTTCTGATTTGTCAGATTCTGTTTTATGTGAATGTTTCTCGTCTGATCTGGCCCTTACATTATCCTCTTCCATCCTCTCCTCCTGACTAAAACCCGGAGTATCTCTATCAATAGACTCTCCTTTAAGAGAAGTCTCTGTCTGATCCACGTACTCCTCTGCAGCAATCGACTTTCCCCATCTCTTAGTTTAAAAACTGCTCTGCTACCTTTTTAGTGTTTAGTGCCAGCAGTCTGGATCCACTTTGGTTTAGGAGGAGCCCATCCTTCCTGTATAGGCTACCTCTATCCCCAAAGTTTTCCCCAGTTCCTAATAAATCTAAACCCCACCTCCCTACACCATGCATCTCATCCATCCATTGAGACTCTGAAGCTCCGCCTGGCTACCTGGCTCTGTGCGTGGAACTGGGAGCATTTCTGAGAATGCCACCATAGAGGTCCTGGATTTCAATCTCTTTTTCCTAGCAGCCTAAATTTGGCCTTCAGGAGGTCTCTCCTACCCTTCCCTATGTCATTGGTACCTACATGTACCATGACCACCGGCTCCTTCCCAGCACTACACATAAGTCTATCCAGATGCCTTGAGAGATCCACAACCTTTGCACCGGGCAGGCAAGTCACCATACGGTTCTCCTGGTCATCACAAACCCAGCTATCTGTGTTTCTAATGATCAAATCTCCCAGACTAACACCTGCCTTTTCCTAGTGACTGGAGTTCCCTCCCCTGGAGAGGTAACCTCAGTGTGAGAGGCAACCCCAGCACCATCTGGAAGGAGGGTCCCAACTATGGGAAGTTTTCCCTCTGCTCCCGTTGATTGCTCTGCTTCCCTGGGCCTTTCATCCTCCTCAACAGCGCAGGGGCTGTCTGACTGGAGGTGGGACAAATCTACAGTGTTCTGGGAAGCCTCATCAACATACCTCTCTGCCTCTCCAGTTCTGCCACCCTGGCCTCCAAAGCCCGTACGCGGTCTCTGAGGGCCAGGAGCTCCTTGCACCGAATGCACACGTACGCCACCCGCCCACGGGGCAGGTAATCATACATGCTACACTGAGCACAATAAATAGGATAGCCCTACTCTGCTGCTGGGCTTCTGCCTGAATTCTGTCCTACAACTATCTAGGTTAAGGATAGGGTTTCTGTTTAAATGATGAAGTTTTGATTATAGTTTAGTTTAAAGGTTTTAAAGAATGGCAAGTGTCCCTTGCCCCCTTCCCACTCCCCTTCCAGACTCCCTCTCGAAACTCTCTGTTAGTGGCCCCTGTTCGCAAAGCATTAACATTTATTTGTAGGGAGTTTGTGGGTTCGTAGGCCTTTTGGAAGAAATGTGTTCTGAGCTGAGATGACTTTATCTTCTGTACTCTTTCCTGTGACAGCTGTAGCCAGAGTTAGGAATGTCTGTAGTTACACATTATTTATTTACTTGTCAAAATCTTTATGTAAAACACCCAGTCTGTGACCAGCATGGAGTAGTTCTGCCCCCTATTTGGCCCACCATGTCAGAATCTGAGAACTCTTAGATAAGGCTAGAAGGTGCTTCTTTTGTCTTACTGTTCTTTTCTTGCAGTTGAACCCTCTTTTCTCTTGAGAACACTTGTCTCATTTTTGCTTACCTCCGTTGTGTTCTTTGTTGTTCTGCCTTGCTTCTTGTCATCTTAAGTGCCTCCTTTATTCTCTCCTCTCCATCTATCTTGAAGATTCATCTCCTCTTCTTTTCTCACTACTCTCTTGGCAACCTCATCCACTCCTATGGATTCACCTGCCATCTCTGTGCGTGATTCCCAAATCTCTCCATGTTCTGGAAATTCTCCTGTTCCTTGCATCTCCTCTTTGATGTCCCCACACCACTGAATTTCAGTCTTTCCAGAACTGGCTTCTTATATTTTGTTCTCCTGACCCCTCTTCACCTTCCGTCTTTTGATATTGATATGGTTACCCATCTGTTGAACAGTAGAGGATGTCCAGGACCTTCCAGATGGGCTTCTCAGTGGAAAGAGAAACTATTGACCTGGAATCTGGGTATATTCTAAGCGTAGCTTATTTTGTGTGTGCACACATACACCAGTCCTGACACGACATGGTCAGACATCCTGCAGGCAATCCTTTTTTTCAGGAATAACAACCCAATATCAGGGAAGAACTCTACCTCAAGGACTGACTCTAGTTGGAGACCAAGCCAGACCACAAACTCTCCTGTTGCTCTCACAGCTCCTTCTACCTTGAACCTTGTATTATATCCAAACTAATACCACACAGCATATCTTCCAAAGACTGATCATTTCTTCTCAAGCTAAGAAAAAGATCATAGAAGACTTCTGTGAAGCAGTGCCAGCTGGTGACACCTGCCATGACAATATCATCTTTGCCATCTCCCAGACTCTCAACCTCTATTTCATTTTGATTCTTCCTTTCATTCTGCTCCCATATATAGAGTCTCTCATTCCTTCTATTTAATATTGCCCAAATCCACTATCCTCATAGCTCAAACCTTTGTCTGGACTCTGATCATCTCTCTCCTTGTTTATCATAACCACCTCCATTCTGTCCTCCGCTCTTCTTACATTCCCCGCTAATCACACCTTTTAATCCCAAATGCCGCTACAGTGGCTCTTTTCAGGTCACCTACTCCTTGAATACCTGGTTTCCTGTCTTCCTACATCCAACTGGAAATACTTCACTTCACTTACAAGGCCCTACATAATTTCATCTCTCCTCACATTTCGCATCTATTTCCTCCTACTCATTCAGTATGCTGCTTCCGTTCCTCTTGCCTTACTAGTCTCTCCCTTTCTTTTCACACACTTCGCTTTGTACTTTCTGTCATGCTGCTACCTGCATTTGGGTCTCAGTCTCCCCTTAAAATCTGCTGCTTCTAAAAATCTTTCCTTCTCCTCACCAGTAATTTCTCTTTGCTCTCTCATGCTTAAACTGTTATTCCACGTAATAAAATGTAGTACCGATGCCAAGGCAGATGTAATGGTCATTAAGTGCACATGTTTAAAATTCCACTAAGCATCTGTGTGTTCCTGCATGTGTCCTCATTAATGGCCTTGAGGTGTCTTCAACTAAGAGAATTTAACTAGATTTTTTTTAATATTAACACTGCAGAATATCTTTTTATTCTTATTTAGTCTTTAAGGGAGCTTACAGCTGTTTTATAATTGACTCATTAAATGATTAAACTGTTAATGAATTAACTTCCTGTCCTGCGAGAATGGTATGGTTGACACACAGTTTTTATTCTGCTTCCTTTATTTAGCATGCCAGATGGTCCTGTGTGTGTGTGTGCATTTTTTTTAAATATCTTTCTAAAGCTGTTATTAGGAGCCAGCCTTGGTATTTTGAGCCACAATGTGGAGACCTCTCTCATTGGTTTTCATATTATTAGCAGCAGAAAAATGAAAAAAAAAAAATCCATATGAGTCAAAAATCCTTAAAATTTTATTTTACAAAATGAAACTCTGGAAAAAGTCCACTTTAGAGGACATCTCTTCAGTGAAATAGGGTCAGGTTAGACTTATACAAGTGTTGGCATTATTTTTCTTTTGCATTTAATTTAATTAAAAATGTCTTCAGATTTTGTTACTGTGGTTTTAATGTAATATTGATTCCTCTTTCCTAATAACTTAGTCTTAACTCATTTTTCTCTTATATTAGCCCTTTATTTATTCATTATACTTTATGCATTGTCTTTGTATAGGGTGACCAGACATCCAGTTTTTAAAGAGACAGTCCCGTATTTAAGCCCTCCAGCAAGCATCCTGACTTTTTCTTAAATATGGGCAAATTGTCCCGTATTTTCTCTCTCTCCCCCACCCCTATCAGTAATGGCATGTCCTGCTGCTCGCCAGCTGCCCACCCACCAGCGGTGACTGTGGGGAGGCTGACCATGGGGGTGGATGTGCAAGGCTGGGGGCTGACCGAAGCTGCAGTGTGCAGGGCCGGACTGCTCCCCCTGCTGGTCTTCATGCAGCCCGCCTTCCCCCACCCCCATGTGCTGGCTCTTGGCCAGCAGGGTCCCCCCCCATCCCATTTCCGGCCAGCACTGGCTGTGGGCTGTGAGCTGTGGTGGCTGGTGAGTATGGGCATGTGCCAGGCGGCAGTCAGCTACGTGTCAACTTTGCTGCCCACCAATCTGGTCTTTACAGGCTCTCCCTCTCTCTGTCCTCTCCCTGATTTGCCCCTTCACCCCCCCCCCAACCCTGCTGCTGCTCCATATCCCCACTGGCAGGGCACATCCCACTCCCAGCGCTGTGCGGAGAACCAGCCCCTGGTTGGAGCGCTCAGTTCACCAGCAGCCTGGCCGACGGGCTCCTTCTTTCCCCCACTGCCTCTGGCTGGGCTGGTGCCCTGGGAAAGCCCAAGACTCTCTGGTCCGAGGCGCTGGCCAGGAGGAGCCGAGCCCTGCATGTGCCAAAGCCCCGCACAGCGCTGGCGTGGGGAAGCCGCTCTGCCTCTCAGCTAAGTTCTGGAGTGGTGGTGGGGGAAGCCATTTCTAGCCTGTTCACACCCCAGACCTGCAGGCTTCATGGCACTCTGCAGCCGCAGGTGTGTGTGTCACCTCTTCCCTATGAACCCTAAAGCCTTAAAGATAAGAAAGTAAATAAAAAGAGTCTAACTACTCAGTATTTCTTAACAGGGGCTCAGTCAACTTGATGTTAATTTAAACGTTTGTACTACATAGTTCTGATTGATTGTCATTGAAGTAACTTGAATACAAGTAATTTTACCAGGTGTCTCGTATTTAGCATCGGGAATTATGGTCACCCTATCTTTGTATATTAAGAACATAGAAACGGCCATAGTGGGTCAGACCAAAGATCCATCTAGCCCAGTATCCTGTCTTCTGACAGTGACCAATGCCAGGTACCCCAGACAGAATGAATAGAACAGGTAATCAAGTGATCCATCCCCCGTCGCCCATTCCCAGCTTCTGGCAAACAGAGGCTAGGGACACCATCCCTGCCCATCCTGGCTAATAGCCATTAATAGACCTATCCTCCATGAATTTATCTATTCTTTTTTTAACTATGTTATAGTCTTGGCCTTCACAATATCCTCTGGCAAAGAGTTCCACAGATTGACTGACTGTGCACTGTGGGAAAAAATACTTCCTTTTGTTTGTTTGTTTTAAACCTACTGTCCATTAATTTCATTTGGTGGTCCCTAGTTCTTGTATTATGAGAAGGAGTAAATAACACTTCCTTACTTACTTTCTCCACACCAGTCATGATTTTATAGACCTCTGTCATATCCCCCCTTAGTCATCTCTTTTCCAAACTGAAAAGTCCCAGTCTTATTAATCTCTCCTCATACGGCAGCTGTTCCTTACCCCTAATCACTTTTGTTGCCCTTTTCTGAACCTTTTCCAATTCCAATATATCTTTTTTGAGATGGAACGACATCATCTGCACGTAATAGTCAAGATGTGGGTGTACCATGGTTTTATATAGAGGCAATATAATATTTTATATCTTCTTATCTATCCCTTTCTTAATGATTCCCAATGATTATATTGTCCCTGTAGCATTGTAAAATTTCACTTAAAGTTAGGCACATGGTAAAGGACTTTGCTGAATTTAGGTCATAATGTACACAAACAAGGAGGGCAAAGTTAAAGCTGGCTTGTAATGTTAGCATTGGCATTTCCCGATTTCTCTCCTGGGTTGGTTTTTTATGGAATTTTTAGGGTTTTTTAGGAGAAGAATCAGAATAATTTGCCTTTAGTATTTGCCTAGGTCATCTGGCTATACTCCACTAGTAAGCCAAAAGTAGAAACCAGGTTGACATACCATGCCATTGAAGATATTATGCATTGTGTGTGTGAAAATCTGTGTCCCAAGGCTCTCAGATATTCATATGGAAAACTTTGTGAAGGAAACGAGGAATACCATGCAGCCCTTTCCCTGCTAAGAGAGTGCACATTTAAAATGAGTGAAATTTTGTCCCCACTCAAGTCAGTTACTTGAATGGAGCCAGGATTTCACCCAATGTCTCAGACTGGAACTACTTTATGAATGTTGCTCTTTTTTTTCTTTCACACACATGTACCCACACAACATGCACCCTTGAATAATGAGAAAAATATGGCATTTTCAAATAATTGATTCTCCTTTAAGGAAGGGATAGGAAGTCTACATGCTTGGATTACCCTGCTGCCTTCTGTAGCTCTGCTGAATGATTCACTGCATAGGGAAACTTTATAAAGGCAGCACCATTTGCTGGGGGGAAGGATAGCTCAGTGGTTTGACCTGGTAAACCCAGGGTTGTGAGTTCAGTCTTTGAAGGGGCCACTTGAGGATCTGGGGCAAAATCAGTACTTGGTCCTGCTAGTGAAGGCAGGGGACTGGACTCAATGACCTTTCAAGGTCCCTTCCAGTTCTAGGAGATAGGATATCTCCATTAATTAAAAAAATAATAATTAAATTATTATGTAGCCAATTGGTAGTGATCACACCTCATGATTGGAAGCCCACATGCAGCAGAAATGTTAATGTTGTCAAATGTGAGCTATTTTGTCTTCTGTTCAGAAATGTTTATCCTTCCTTTACCTTCCCATCCCCATGCATTTTAGTATCACTCAGTGTAAAGAACAGGGACTATTTCTAAAGTGTGTGTATGTTTTTCTTTAGGGAATTTGCCCTTGCAACGGTTTAGGTTATGAACCACACTGAAAGCTGAAATCATTTTGTTCTTGTTCTTTGAAACCTGCTAATTTTATAAACCACAAGCAGAAAATAGTGAGGCAGCTGCATTAAGAGTTTTCTCATATGGCCCACCAATAGCTCCACTATAGCCCAACTTCTGTAGTTGCAAAGGGTAGCTCAGTCACTATCAGCTCAGCTATAGATTCTAACGATGGTCAGTAACTATCAGATGGACTGGAAAGGTTCTAGCAGCAGCAGCCAGACATTTTGTGTTTGGGTCTCTCTAGTCACACAACTTGTGTTAGGTACAAATACCTTGCTTAACTTCTCATTTCCATTCATTAATCTAGCACTCATAAATAATGTTAATTTTGCAAATAAGGTAAAATCACTTCATTTTTGACTGATTTTTTTTTTTAAGCTGGTGCCCAGCCACCATCATTCCCTTATAGAAGAAGAGAATGGGTGTTCTGTGTAGTTTTTACACAGGTATGTTTTATCCAGCAGAATCAGATCTTAATGTGATTGTTAGAACAAAGTTGCAGCTATTCATTCTAACACCTTTGCTGCTTGTGGATTACAGCAACTGGCAGAGGTGGGATTATTCATTTACCTGACAGCTTCCTTGTGACAAAAGAAAGGGGCCCATAATTCAAAGTAGTTCTGCGGTTACAACATTTTTTCACAGCTGGTGAAAGTGCACTAAAGCTGTGAATTAAACCCTGTTGTGCATTGCTGAATTTTATTGCATCTCTCACTGGTGCTCAACAAAATGTGGGAGCAATAATTAGCCTCCCTTCAAGCTTCCTTTCCCCTCCCTCAAATCAGAAACTCAAGTCTGTTGCATACTTTCTCTGTCCTTAGATGTTAACAGCTTTTAAATTACCTGAGAGGCATTGGAGCAGCTTATGTCAGCATCTGTTTCCTGTTTTTCTACATATTCATTCTTTCAAGGTTGTTTTTGCTTTTCTCATTCCCTCTGCACACACAAAAGAAACAGAACATTTACACTTGAACTCAGACTCATCTTGACTGTTCAAGTGGTGCTCTGCCTTCATGGTTTTTAGATGTACCCCTACTAAAAGGGGCAGAATATTCTATTCACCCACGGGTGTGCTTTCATCTTAGACTTCTGATATTTCATCCTGTATTGCAGGAGAGCTGGACTGGAAATGATCCATTCATGAACAGTGGAAAATCTGCTCCCTGAGATAAACCACCTGAGATGGTGTTTCATTTTCTTGGCCATCCTTAAGGGAAATCAGAGTGGGCATGTGTTCGTCATTGGTACATAGTTTTGAGTGGGAGTAGGCTTTTCTCCCCTTAATAATTGTTCAGTTCAATTAGGAATGTGGTTTGGTCACACTTTTAGTAATATCTGTGCTATCTGAATTTGAAAAGTAGAACTTGCTGAAGGTGATTGGTTTTAGCGTGCTTAAAATAATTCCAAACATGTGCCCCTATTTCTACTTCCTCTAGACTAGAGAAACCACTCCACATGCTCTCTGATTTATGGAGATAAGAGGAGTCTTCCAGTTCCACCTTGCTCAGCGCAGAATTTGTGGCTCGAATTCAGGTCCTATATGGCAACACTCTGCAGTATCAGCAAGCTGCTAAGCCATACCTGTAGAGGACTTCTTAAGTCTCTTGTCTATACAGAAGGTGCATACATAAAAGGGTTATAGCACAGAGCAGAAATAAAACCAGCAGGTGAATATTCAATATGTCTCCTCCTAGGCAAGGTGTCTGTTTCTGTTGATCTTGAACTTCAGTTTCGCCAGAGAATTCAGAACCATATAAAGATTTTGCCTAGGAGTAAGTATTTTAAGGTTTGGTATTTTAAAAATTGTACCGTGTCTGGCTTTAGTTCAAAATATGAAATTTGTCCTTCCATGAGAATTGTTATTTAATAACATTAAGATTTGAAAAATTTCCTCATTTTTGCTGGGTTGTTTAAATTAAGGCCATCTCTCTCTCTCTCTATATATATATATATATAGACACACACACACACACACACCCCTTTATATTACACTTTTACAGGAATTCCGCAGTAAAACGGCATGTGACATTACATACCATATGTTCCAAATTCCTACGCCTGTGGATAAAGTTAAAGAACATTAGCTGTAACTTTGCATTTTCTTTTATTAATTGTCACAAACTTAGCATTATTTTTGTACACTAGTAATCTGTACATTGAGGTGTTAGAAAAATAGTAAGAATAAAGTATGTTAGGTATCTTACAATGCAAATAAAAAGACAGTCCAGCCCAGAAGGGCTTAGGGCAGGGTCGGCAACCTTTCAGAAGTGGTGTGCCAAGTCTTCACGTATTCACTCTAATTTAAGGTTTCGTGTGCCAGTAATACATTTTAATGTTTTTAGAAGGTCTTTCTATAAGTCTATAATATATAACTAAACTATTGTTGTATGTAAAGTAAGTAAGGTTTTAAAAATGTTTAAGAAGCTTCATTTAAAATTAAATTAAAATGTACAGCCCCCCAGACCGGTGGCCAGGACCCGGGCAGCGTGAGTGCCACTGAAAATCAGCTCGTGTGCCGCCTTTGGCACATATGCCATAGGTTGCCTACCCCTGACTTAGGGTCATAGGTACGACTCCGTGGGTGCTCCAAAATTAGTGGGTGCTCAGCACTCACCAGCAGCCAAGCTCTCCCCCCACCCCCACTTGCATCCGCTGGCATCCCCGTCAATCGACTCCCCCCCCAACCCTCCCAGTACCTCCTGAAAGCTGCGGAACAGCTGTTCCATGGCATGCAGGAGGCACTGTGAGAGTGAGGGGAGGGGGCGGAAAGGGGCAGGGTAGGGCAGAAAGAGGCAGGGTGGGGGGTTAGAGTAGGGGTGGGTTCTGGAGCTGAGCAGGGGGTTGAACATCCCCGGGGAAAATTAGAAGCCAGCGCCTGTACTTAGGGTTTGTCTACATGGGAAAGTTTTCTGTTAGACTAGTATAATTATATCAGTATAGTTAAACTGGTATAACCCTCTGTGTGGACATTTTTATTCTGCAGTAAATGGCCCTTTTGTGTTTAGTTTAAACGCAACATATTCATAAATGATCTGGAATAAAAGAGTAAACAGTGAGGTGTCAAAATTTGCAGATGATACAAAACTACTCAAGATAATTAAGTCCAAAGCAGACTGCGAAGAGTTACAAAGGGATCTCTCAAAATTGGGTGACTGGGCAACAAAATGGCGGATGAAATTCAGTGTTGTGTGACAAACTTCCTCCTCTACTTTGGTGGGTCCTGCGCTTATTGGCAGATTTGCTCACCTAAGAGATTCACCATGTGGGTCAGGAAACAGCCTAGAGACCTTCCCCTCGGGTAGAAGCCACAGTCCAGGTCAATTCCTCCTGTGTTTGATCAGGAGTTGGGAGGTTTGGGGTGAAGCTGGGCCCGCCCTCTACTCCAGATTCCAGCCCAGGGCCCTGTGGACTGCAGCTGTCTGGAGTGCCTCCTGGTACAGCTGCGCGACAGCTGCAACTCCCTGGGCTACTTCCCCATGGCCTCCTCCCAATACCACCTTTATCCTCACCACAGGACCTTTCTCCTGGTGTCTGATAATGCTTGTACTCCTCAGTCTTCCAGTAATATGTCTTCTCACTCTCAGCTCGTAGTGCCTCTTGCTCCCAGCTCCTCGCGTGCACGCTCCAAACTGAAGTGAGGTCCTTTTTAACTCAGGTGCCCTGATTAGCCTGCCTGTCCTAATTGATTCTAGCAGTTTCTTCTTATTTGGCTCCAAGTGTCCTAATTAGCCTGCCTGCTTTAGTTGGTTCCAGCAAGTTCCTGCTTGTTCTGGGACTGGCTCTGTTACCTTACCCAGGAAAAAGGGATCTACTTAATCTGGGACTAATCTATCTGCCTTCTAACACTCTCCTGTAACTATCTGGCCTGACCCTGTCACAATTGATAAATGCAAAGTAATGCACAATAGAAAACGATGGGGTCTTAATTAGCTGTTATCACTCAAGTAAGAGATTTTGAAGTCACTGTGGATAGTTCTCTGAAAACATCCACTCAATGTGCAGAGTCAGTCAAAAAAGCAAACAGAATGTTGAGAATCATTAAGAAACGGATAGATAAGACAGAAAATATCACATTGCCTCTATATAATTCCATATTATGCCCTCATCTTGAATATTGCATGCAGATGTGGTCACCCTATCTCAAAAAAGATATATTGGCATTGGAAAAGGTTCAGAAAAGGGCAACAAAAGTGATTAGGAGTATGGAACAGCTTCCATATGAGGAGAGATTAATAAGACTGGGACTTTTCAGTTTGGAAAAGAGACGGCCAGTTAAGAGGGATATGATAAAGGTCTATAAATTCATGACTGGTGTTCAGAAAGTAAATAAGGAAGTGTTATTTACTCCTTCTCATAACACAAGAACAAGGGGTCACCAAATGAAATCAATGGATAGCCGATTAAAAACAAACAAAAGGAAATATTTCTTTACACAATGCACAGTCAACCTGTGGAACTCTTTGCCAGAGGATGTTATGAAGGCCAAGACTGTAACAGAGTTCAGAAAGGACCTGTCCTCCAGGAACTTATCTAGTTCTATCAATGGCTATTAGCCAGGATGGGCAGGGATGGTCTCCCTAGCCTCTGTTTGCCAGAAGCTGGGAGTGGGTGACAGAGGATGGATCACTTGATGATTACCTGTTCTGTTCATTCCCTCTTAAGCATCTGGCAATAGCCACTGTCAGAAGACAGGATACTGGGCTAGATGGACCTTTTAACCTGACCCAGTATGGCCGTCCTTATGTTCTTACACTCTTATTCCAGAATAAGTGTGTGTCCACATGGGGAATTTTGTCAGTATAACCATATCAGTTTACATTGATATCTTATCTTATACCATATAACTTTCCCATATAGACCAGTCCTTAGAGATTTTCATTGACTTAACCAGCACCAGTGTCCTACACAGTTTCATTAGAACTGATACAGTGTTTGCCAAGTTGCAGTGTGAAAACACATTCGTTTATAAAAATTGCATCTTCCCTCAACTGGAAATGACATCTATTTAAACTACCATCTTCCCTCTCCGCTTCACCAACTACTGTAGATTATGCTGCTGTAGTCACCTGTGCAATGGAGAGTCGTGCGTGTGTGCGCGTGTGTATACATAACACTCATATTGCAAACAAAAGTTATACATAAATATAAACAACACTCACACCATAAACAAAAACCATCTAGATAAATTTAAATTCCAGAACTCTAGTAAGCCCAGGGTTATGTATTGACACACAGTACAGTGTAATTTGACCCAGTTGCAAAGGGAAGGGGGTACTTTTAAATGGATCAAACGCCTGCTTTTTGCCTCTCTCTTCTCTATGCATTTCAAATATGAGCTGCCTCAGCACACCCATCTCTCATCACTTCACTTTCTAGAACATTTATTCCTAGCTCTTCCCCCCCCCCCCCAAAAAAAATCAACAAACTCACCTATTCAAAAACAAACTTGTTTCAGAAGGGAGAATCCTAGAGGCTGTTTTTGCCTTTTTTTGCCAATAAGTGCTACATTCCTTGAGAGCTTTTTAAATTGTGAAACCTGAAACCGCACTAACTTATATTAGTTCCCTCTTTGGGTGAGGTGGAAACATGGAAGTTAGAGCTGTAAATTTTTCATCTTAAAAGATTCCTTGCTTGGAGGAAGTCAGAGCAGGGTGACTCAACCATTCTAGTTGCATTCTGTCCCTTTGGTATCACATCACTAACTTCTTGAAAGCAGAACTGAAAAACATGTTTGTTCATTCTTTGAGTTTTGTTGTTAGGATGTTTTACTGGTTTGGGAAATGATGGGTTTGTCGTGATTGGCTGTGTATTCTGGCATATTATATTTTGTTAAAGTACATAGGCCTTTGTGCATGTAACACTGTGAAACTATTTGTCTGATACCAGGATCTTTCTGCAATCTTTTCTCATCTTAAACAGTGTTTTTTTTTACATGTACAAGTAAACAGTGATTGATATGAACTCTCATAAGAATGTCGCTATGTCCTCCATACCTATAGTAGTGACTTTCATGAACTGTTGATTGTTACTGATGTTTTGGGTGTTGTAAGAGGCCTTCAGATTAAGACTCCTCTGTAGTTTAATGTTGGCTTCTGACATTAATGATGGTATTACTTTAAACTGGGAAACAATTGTTTGGTCTAAGACAAAAGAAAGGATACAGGATCATGCTAGCACCATTTGTATCCCTTAATAAGGAGCATTCTGAAAATGAGAAGACACTAACTTTGATTGTTCCATCAAGCTCCTCTTATTTTGTCTGGTTCTCTTTTGTTCTTCTTTCAGAGTTCTAGAATGCAAAGGCCTCCCAATAGTGAATGGACAATGTGATCCCTATGCCACAGTTACCTTAGCAGGACCATACAGGCAAGTATTGAAAACTGAAGAGCTTCCATTTTGTAGGGCTTCATAACAGATGGTTTGGGTTTTTATTTATTAGAAATCTGCATTCTAAAATCGATAGAGGATTTATTGGGCCATTGCTACTTTATTTATATGATATAATAAACTATAAGTATCTTGAGGCTTATTGCAGTTTTGCTTCTTTTAAAGCTTTGATCATTACAAAGTATATAATTTGTGGTCAAGCTTAACTTGTGTAGCTTCTCACTTGGCAGTTGGAGGTCAGTATTCAACAAAATTGCTTGTCCATTTTGCAGGAGTGGGGAGGGGAAGAGAGGGAAAATGAATATATAACAGCTTTTTACTTCTGCTTTATTCCGGTATGACATTGAACATTTTGGGTCGTCTTAGTTATGTAGTTCAGCTCCTTAATGCCTGTGGAAAGTGCTATGCACAGCTCAATCCTGAAATTTAATCTGTGTGGGTGTAACAATCCGCCAGAATAGATAACGCTGCAGAATGGGTTTTACACAATATCGTCTATTGAATTATTTATTCTGCACCAGTCTTGTTCAACCTAACTGTAAACATAGTCATGTTAAATTTGAGGTTAAATTTGCACATTCCATCTTTCAATTTTTTATATTATTGGACATGTCAATGGCAATTTGTGCTCCTGCTTCTCAGGGGAATCATCTCACAAGTTCTTATTCTGGAAGAAGCAAAATTGAACTGTTCTGGGACCTCAGAAACCCATGACACAGATACTTCATAGTATTTTACAATGAAACTTGGAGGGGCGGGGGGGTGTGTGCTATGAATGAGACACGTTCTTGACAAATCATTTGCCTCAGATGCGGAGCAATCTTTGAAGGTTGATTGGTCCTCTTCTTATTCTCTGACCAAGTATCTTCTTGTGCCCATCACAGGTGGTGCTGTATTTGGGTTATATTATTCAGTAGTTGGTTTTTAACTACTGTATTTGATAAGTGAAATCTTTTTAAATGACACCAGATGAGTATTACTGAAATTATAGGTGGTAAGAGTTTTTGGCTAGCTCATCAGTCTTGACTGTCTTCTTAAATATGCCTCTTCCCCTACCCCTCCAAAAAAAAGTCCCATTAAACTGTATAACTGAACTGTCATGATTCCACTTGCTAGGGAACAGAAGGCAAACAAAGCTGTCTGTCACTCATCAGTTTTCTTTTGCTTCCTGTCTTCAGAAGCATGCAGCTTAGTCCTTCCCATTATCTAGTCAGTGCCCAATAATTGTTCTTGGACAGAACAACTTACAGGATTGGGGCCCAAGAGCTCACATTTCAGTGTGTGGATAACAACTATGGATACTTGATTTATGAAATCCGTGCGCATGCAATATTCTCCCCCATAAAGAGGTGTGCCTCATTGCATGCTGCATGGAGTTTATAAAACAAATCAAAGCAAATAAGCTACTTCTGTGTTCTGGTAATTGCTCATTAGGACCAGACACTTCTGCTAATGTTCACTTTTCTTTATGTCCATGCAGATCTGAAGCCAAAAAGACTAAAGTTAAAAAGAAGACGAACAATCCGCAGTTTGATGAAGTGTTTTATTTTGAGGTTGGTATTTCAAAGGAATGAGCGATAAACTGAAATACTACACTGTAGATAGTTGGCACGGCATCCTGCTCCATCTTGTGCCAGCTGTCTTCTTTGAAGACTCTTTCAAAGCACAGTGCAGAGCCAGCAATATCCCAGATCAGACTAGATGTCTGCTGACGCAGCAATGTATCAGTTTTCCAGGTGATTGGAGTCAAGTTCTCTAGGTAGTCTTTCCTTCTCAAGAGAGTTTTTTCTGTCCCTCCCAGCACAGACAATTTTTGAATTAGTTCTGCTAAGTGAGTTTTTTCCAGACTGTGGTTTTATAGCTTCTCCACCCTATCTTCCCTTGTCAAAGGTGGGAGGGTTGTCTCGCAGGGAAGATAAAGAACTTTAAAAGCAACAGGGGAAATCTATTCAAGACTGAAAGTTTCAGATGCATGCCCGTGTTCTGTAACACTAAATCTTTCCCGTCAATCCTTAGATCCTATGTAACATGTAACATTTTTAAATGAGTCTAGATAAGGCAAAATGTAACCCCTTTAGAAGTGCTGTTTTTTTTCTTTTACTTAGCACAAGTAATAGGTATATAGAGAGAGATTATATAGATTATATAATTCTCATCCCTGCCCCGGAATAGTTCTTAGGATGTTTTTCATTCTGTGTCTTGTATCTTTATTTTAAAGGAGAGTTTATCATGGATAACTTGGTCCTGGTCTACACTTAAAATTTTTGCTAGTTTAGCTATGTCAGTTAGGAGTTATATTGGCAAAAAAAGTTGTTTTGCCGGTATAGCTTATTTTGTTCAGAGGCCTGGTCTACTAGAAACCTTTGCCAGTATAGTAATAGGAGTTAAGGATGTGATTTTTTTGATGATTTTATACTGGTAAAGGCTCTATTGCAGACGCAGTTATACTGGCAAAAGCTAGTATAAAGTGTGTCTGTGTAGGAGGCTATAGCTATACCAGCAAACCTTTCCTAGTGTCAACAAGGCCTGAGTAAATCCCTTTAACTTCAAGAATAATTAGCACACACCAGCTAATTGAGAGGGACTAATACCTTCCACAGCTGCTGAGAGCCAAAGTAGCTGTAAATTCTCAGTTGTCTCTCTCGAGTGCCCTCCTCACTGTGGTCTCCATGCACCTAGCAACAAAACTAGGGAGGCCTTATCTACCACACCAGTTTAATTAGAATCTGCTGACATTTAGTGATGCAAGTGGAACCAGTATACGCCAGTTGTAAACCAGTAGGTATCCACACAGGTGTGTTAAACCAATGTGACTTCTGTGTGTAGGCCTGGCCTTAGAAGCTTGCCTTATGGCTCACTTCTAAGGGGTCGATGTGAGCATTAGTGTCAATAAATAGGAACTTCTAATCCTGGAACACTGGGGGTGAGGGGCATTTTAAAAATCTAGTGAAAGCTTAAAGGGAGCTAAAGCACTATATGTTAATATCTGTGAACCCGTCGTTTCATTAAAAGGGGCCTATTTGCAGTGTTTCTCAAATGCAGCCACTGTGGCTGCCTGTAGACACCAGGGGCTTTTCTTGTGCCCACTGCCTCCTGGGCAGTGACTAGGGGAGGGGAATCAAGCAGTGACCCCTCCCCCAGGGCCACCAGCAGGGGTTGCACTCTGCCTCCCTTCAGAGCCACAAACACCAGAGGAGCAGGCAGCCAGTGAGTTCCCTACCTTTCTGTGGGCGCTGAGGCTCAAGCTTTGAGTTTTAGTACTGGGGTGGCGAGTGGCAGGCTTTGGCTGTGGGGTTTCGGACTCTAGCCCTGGGCATGGGTGCCGGTCCTTGGACCACCACCACCACCACCCTGCGTCACCCCTGGCTCCTGCTGCCTCCATAGCTTCCATCCATCCCCCATCATCTCTGGCCCCCACTATCTCCCTACCCACTTCCCAGTCTAGAGTTTAAATTGTCCCCTGCCTTGCCAGAGCTGAGTAAATTTGCTGTGATATGAACAAACATACAAATATATTTTGCAGCAGCAGGCTTACTAGCTAGCAAATCTTAAAAAACATAGCAACCAAAAAGCAAAAGAAACAACCACAACAAAAGACAAGAATTTGAAAAGCACTTTATTTGTGTTTCTATTCTGTTTAGGTCCATTGAAGAGTAGAAACAACTGTACCCTTATTTTTATTATTGAGTCTGGGGGGAAAAAACCCTCTGCATAAATAAATTACAATGATTTGGACATGTATATGTGCATATTTGTTTGTTTTTCCTAAAGTTAATTAAGTATTTTAGGAAAAATTGTCAGAGCAGCCACCAGTAAGAGTTGGTGGCTGCACACTACGGGCACTGAAAATTTTGTTGTGAGAACCTCTAACTGCATACAGGGGCAAGTATTCAGCATTGGATAAAACAGATGCTTTTAGTGATGGAATCTCAAGTTCCTCCAAATGCTCAAGTGGACAGCTAGAATCCAACCAGAATAGCTGAGTCCATACAACATTATTTATGGTATCTTCTTGATTCTTTTTTCCCCCTTGTCCATAGGGCTGCTCTTTCTTAACAGGAAGGCTGTTTTACACTGGCTTCCACTTTCCAGTATGGGGAGCCAATTCCATGACTTGGAAATTGCACTCCAATGGAGACATCGTAGGGTCAGATACACACTGGTGTAAATTGGCATAGTACATTGAATTCAGTGGAGAGGCAGCAATTTACAGCAGCAGACAATCTGTCCCATCGTTTGGCACCCCAGGCTGACTTCACTGGAATTGCTGCTGTCACCCAATAATGTGTTGATCCCCACTAACTCAAGAAGGAGGAAAATATGTAACTCTCAAGAAGTGAATACTTTTCTCCCCAAAATATTTTAAGATATCCATTGCACAGTCCCAGCCTAAATGGAGTGCAGTCAGTCATCACTGTGAAAAGATTAAATACACGCGTGTAGTTGTTTGTATGAGTGGCAGCTCATTGTAAATATCTCTTTACTTACTTTGTAGAGGGTAGATGCTGTGTAAAAGGGCCAGAGCAGTGTAAAGGGGCTCTAAAAGTTCCAGATATGACTAGATGGGAATTCCCCGGTGCAGAAACTGAGGAACACAACTTGAGGCTGTCTTCTAAGAACCCCTTCGCAAACCCTGGCATAAGGGGGTGTACCAGAAGCAGGGAGGGTCATACTGGAAACCGGAGAGGCTGGACTATTGCTGTGGAGATTTCTGGGAAGCTGGTGACTGGTTGCCATTATTTAGGTAGTCTCTGATGTCAGAGCATCTGAGAATTAGGAGGGCACAAAGGTAGTTAAAAGCCAGTTTGGTCCCCTCCTCCCTCTGGTCTGGGAATCCCAGACCCCTCATTCCATTCTCTGAATTAATGCATCCCACAGAACTGCCCTTTAAGAATACAGCTCTGTGTGTGTTTGAATGAAACTGAACAGTAAGCAGTCATACAGATGAACTTTAGACTTGTTCACACAGCTTCAGCCAATGGTTTCGGTAAGTGTGCGCTAGCGATGTTGTGTCATAGGCTTAGAATAGAACTAATGTTATACTTTTTGGTGGAAAAGGTCTCATGATCAGCCAAGTGTCAGGTGTTGAAAACCATTTTAGCATAGCTGTGCACTCTTGCCATGCCTGTCACCTCCAGAGCATCTCCCCAGGTCCAGGTGTTGCAGGGCTTTTTCAGTTTAGCAACCCCTTTAGTCATTCTGGTGCCACAATGGTCTGTCATTTTACTTGGCCTAGCCCTCTGGCCAAGTCCCTGCTCAGTTCATGCCCCTTCTAGGGTTAACGGACATGTCTCTTTATAGGAAATATCGAAGTCTAGTGGCTTTTGAGCCTGGTCTTCAACCTCTGTCTCGGCTCGTAATGCTTGTACTCTTCTCCTTCTGATGCTGTGCCTGCCCTCTTGGTCTGGGGAGTAGTAGGGAAACCCAGGCTCGCACTCTTCTCTGCGTTCCAGCCCAGGAACCCTGTTTAGGAGGCTAAGGTCTGGTTCTTCAGTCTGTCCACCATTTCCCCTGGGCTGCGCCTACCTTTTGCCCAACTTGTCAACATCTTTTCCCTGGTCTCTAGATTCTGCTGTCCCATCTGGGAATCTGTGGTTCCTCATTGCTGCTTCTTTTGCAGCCCGAGCGGTAACCCCTCAGTGCTGCTCCCAGTTACTCACAGCAGCTGGGCCGTTATGAGTAACTTTTCTCTTGCCTGGACAAGGCTGCCTTTCTCTCCCTCAGGCAGAAGTTCCTTCCCCATCCCTTTTCCTGGAGCAAGGGTTGTGACTTATGTAGTGCGCTACCAAATTCACAGTCCGTGTTGGTCAATTTCACAGTCATAGGATTTTAAACATTGTAAATTTCATGTTAGGGCCCTAGACTTAAGTTAGCTGCAAGGCTTTCATTAGTTCCCTTCAGATGAACTCCCTTCCCAGTTAGCTTTCCCCTCTGAGGGGCTCACCAGCCCAGCTTCTCCTGCCGGTGTCTGTCTGCTAGGTATGAGGAGCCAGCCTTTTACTGCTCCCCTTCTTCTAACTCAGTCCCAGGGGACTGGGTGAGAGGAGAGCCTTGTCCTGGCTTCTCTGCAAGGTTTCAGGCCCGTAAAGATTCCTTCCCCAAGCATCATTCATTCCCAGGACCCTTAGGTCTCTACATCTATCTATGGGACCCTTCCGAAGCCTTAAGAGGCCATACTTGGTGGTGGATTGGGCTGACAACTAGACACTACTGCCCACAATGGCAGACTATCCCACCACATGTGCTACCTATAAACAGTGGTAGCAGAAGATATTTTGTGAAAATGTCATTTTTGGTCGTGGGTCTGGGGGCATGATCACATCTTAAAGCTGGTCTACACTCGAAAATTAAGTCAGCTTAATTGCATTGCTGAGGAGGGTGTGAAATATCCCCACTCCTGAGCAGCATTGTTAAGATGACCTATACATCCCTGTGTAGACCGCGCTAGGTTGACCTAGCTACCGCCTCTCAGGAAGGTGGATTGCCCATGTCAATGGAAGAATCCCTCCCATAGGCATAGGTAGTGTCTACACAGAAGTGTTTCAGCAGCACAGCTGTAGCATTTCAATTGTAGACAAGCCCTTAAAGTCACTGTTGAGGAGGTTTGCAGGGTGGGGCATGTGGAGAAATTTGGGCTGAGCTGCTGAAATGATGTGAGTTATTAAATCACAGTACTCTGTGGTTCCCAGGTGCATTTCAGTCAATTGCATGATGAGGGATGTGGTCTTCCTTCCAGTGCTTCTAGTTACATTTAGCTTTCATGAATTACCTTTAAAATGGTAAAAAGAAATACAATTTGTTTGACTTCATGTACTGAAGAGTATTTTTTCTGGTTCTCTTTTTGTTCAGTTAAGTCTTACTTACCCTGTATGTACCTACTGACATACAAAAGAAAAATAAGAAGTTTAAGCTTATAATAAAAGCTACTTTTTGTGGATGGCAAGTATTACTCGACAGGAACATTTTAAACCTACCATGAAGATGAGTTGCTGAGCCAGCTCTTGGTTGCACATTCAGTATACAGTGCTTTCCTTTCCTTTGATCAGTTTGTGCTGTGGTTACTTCTGGGTGGGGTACCTTTTGCTTCTGGGTGGGGTGAGTTTCTGTCCTACATTGGTCAAAAATGTAAACCTCAAAGCCTTGTTTCTTCTGTTGCGTTAACAAAAACAGATTTTTAGATATCCCATTTAAAAACTGTTTCCTCCTGTGCTTTGCAAATACAGTATCTTTTTTAGTCTGTTTATTGCCTATGCTTTGCTTTTTGCTTTCTGATACTGCAAATATAGGCGGAGGGAAGAGAAGCTGCACTGTGGTGCTAAGAAATTTTGGTGCTAAGAAATTTTAGTGCTTATCCCTATATTATGGTACATAGGACCCCAGCTCCACATCTCTTGAAAAATTAGCTGTTCTGCATGCTTGAGTGGGCACTAGAATGGCCGGATGTCCCGATAAAATCAGGACTGTCCCGATATTTAACCCTTTGTCCCGCATCCCGATCGATGTACGATTGGGACCCCATTTATCCTGATATTTAGATAAGGAAGCGAGTCGGAGGGAGGCACCGCGCCCACCGGCAGCCAAGCTCCCCGCTCCGTGCTGCCGCCTCCTCCCCCCACAGTGTGCCACATCCCCCCTCCCTCCCAATGCTTCCACCCCCTGCTGCCTAACAGCTGTTTGGCGGAGCTTAGGACTTTCCGGGAAGGGTGGGGGAAGAATGGGGATGTGGCACGCTCAGGGGAGGAGGCAGAAAAGAGGCAAGATAGGGGCAGGGATTTGGAGGAAGGGGGTGGAATGGGGGCAGGGTGAGGTGGGTGCAGGGGCAGGAAGAGGTGGGGGGGGAGAGCACCCACTGGGCAGAGGGGAAGTCGGAGCTGTAGAGTGGCGGGTGGGGGGGTGAACAGGCGAGCAGCGCCAGGCAGCCGAGGGGAGGTGAGGAGGCAAGCGGTGGGTGGGGGACTGAGGAAGGATGCAGCAAGCCAGCAGTGGTCTAGGGGATGAAGAAGGGCACAGTGGCGGGGAGGAGGCGGGACCTGGGGCAGAGTTGGGGCGGAGCCTGGAAGAAGCAGGAGTGGACTGTGGGTGGGGCTAATAGCACCCCAATGTGTCCCAAGACTTTACTGTTGTGATCTGGTCACCTTAGTGGGCACATTTAGCTGACTTTATAGACAGCACTTTCCTTTGCTACTTTTAAGTGCTCCTGTATTAAAGGGTTTCTGTGTGTCAATATTTTAGTGTTGGATTACTTCAATTGTCTTTCTTTTCAAAGTGCAGCAGGAAATCATTGTAAGAAGTCTTTATTTAAAACCAGATTGTTTGTTATGTTTCTTCTTTTTTTCAGCTAGACTTTAGATGTTGACAACACCTCTTGCATGATTTTCTACATCTATTTAACTTTTAAACACTGATGTGAAAAACTCTGATATTCTTATCTACTCTATAATAAGGAGAGTTTGGTGTATGGTGTAATTATTCTTGTTTATCCTGAAAACACTTCTGCCTAATGAGTAGTCCCACTGAGGTCAACAGAATTATTCATGTAAATAAACATTGGCAGAATCGAAGCCTAAACTACAACTGATAGTGTCTACAATATGGCTATCAATATGTGATGAAAGCATAGTGAGCTCTCCATTTTAACTATTTTTATCTGTTTCTTTTTCACACCAGGTAACCAGACCCTGCAGCTACAACAAAAAATCCCATTTTGATATTGAAGATGCCGACGAAGTGGACAAAATGGAGATTAGGTAATATAAAAAATTCCACAGTAACAAAAACATGTTTTTCTTCCATTATACAATTTTGCATTAAATTCAATTTTGGTCTCGTACCCTTTTCCCCAGTACCCCTCAATTAAGACTCTAGATCAGAGGTGGTCAAAGTGTGGGAGGCGCCCCCCTAACGGGATGTGGAGGATTGTCTGAAGGGGTGTGGTGGGGTCTGGGCCAGCCCGGATGGGGAGGGAGCACCATCCAGTCCCTCCCAGCCACCAGCTCTGCTCTGGTCTCACGGCCAGCTGCATCACTGTCTGTCTACCCCACACCTGGCCCCATGCCCAGCCTCAACGCAGCTCCATTCCGGGCCCCACAACACTCCTCGGCCCCAGACCACCCCACTTACCCTAGTCCACATCGACCCCAACCCCTCCCCACTCAAGCCGCAGCCCCACTCCCGACCCTGGCTCATGGGGTGGAGGCAGACAGGAGTAAGGGAGAGTTTGACCCTCAAAAGTTTGAGGACTAGATCTAGATCTATCAATGTGTGACTGTAATTAAGTTTAGCCCTTTACTAATGTGTGGCTGCTTTAATAATGTGTATATGACTGTCTGAAAAGACTTCATTGTTCCTAAGACCAATGCAAGACAGTTCTTAAATCCTGGTGAGGAGGAAGAAATACTTTGTTGGTGAAGTTTATGAAACAGTTTGGAAAAGATTAAATACTTTAATACATAAAAGAGAGCAGATAAAGGGTTAGTTCTGGTTGGGCAAGCTGTTCATTGAGAGTTCCCCCCTCCCTTATAGGACCGAGGGTATTTATTTCCATCCCCCCCCCATCATGTATCTTAAATTAATCTACTGCCATTTCTTCTCTAAACATTTTCCTTCCATGGACTATGCATAGGATTAAGCCCTATATAAATTTTTTTCTAACAACAAAAGTTCTTATTTTCAGTGGTTGTAGGAAGTGGCAGGCCAGGGTATATCATTGCATTAGTACCAGGTGTTCCTTTTACGTGCAGTTTTTCTTTTCTTTTTTTCTTCCTGTGAATAGAGGAAAATTTTCTTAGCTGTGGGGCCCTCAGATTGATTATTGTAGTCATACTTAATAACAGATTGACCACTTCTAAAAATGTACCTCCCGTATTTTGCTTTTTTAAACAGCAGAACTAGGCTTTGGAAGCTGGAGGTGGTAGTGTTTATTTACTAATTCACTGCCTTACTACATCTTTCATACTCTAGGTACACAAATACTCAAAGTTTTTAAATTTTGTATACAGTAAACACAAGGCTTTGTCTAGAATGTAGCAAATGGAACCTGAATTGTGCTTCTAGCCACCTCCTCCTTTCCTTTCCCTAAAGTCTGAAGCAAAACTGCACTGAATTATAATCCATAACAAATAAATTTGGAGCCAGTTTTCCTCTCTTGAAAGTTTGTGTTTGTGAATGTGTCATATTAGGAAGTTGCATTTATGGTGGGCATCTTCTCAGAATCCAGTTATACAAGGAACCAGAGGACACGTCATTTCCAATAAATGGTTTGTTAAATCAAGGTTTGGCCATGTGTAAATAACGATTCATCTTCCTGAAAATCCATCCCTTCCTTAACCTGGTTTTGACAATCTGTATTGGTCTATTAGAGTTAGTGCAGCAGCAGTGCTCAGGCTCCTTCCAGAGTTGAAAACTTTTTTTTCCTGTCTCCCCACTCCACCCCCAACATTTTTCAGAAAATTTCAACTAGCTCGGGCCAACTCTCAGTACAAGCCAGTGCCTACCCAAAAATTTTGAATCTAAATTGAGATGAGATGGAACAAGTTGACACAAATAACCCATGCAACTTAGTGCCACAAGATATTATTGAGGGATAAAATTGAGAGAATTAAAAATGCATTAGAGATTTATGGTATCAACTTCTGTTACACTAATTAAAATAAACTTTTATAAGGAATATCAAACCCCAGGCTTCAAGGCATGCCAACCACCTACTTGGAACTAGGAAGAAACCTTCCAGAAGGGCGTCATTGCAAAATTGTTCCTAATGGGTAATTTTACACCACCTGCTTTATCATGTGGTACTGATTCCTGTTGAAGATAGAATACCAGGCTAGATGTTTTGTTGTATATCCAGTATGATAATTTCTATGTCTATGGAACATGCAATGGACATTTAAAACTCCTGATTCCTTATTTATTTTAAAACCTGTTTTTTCCATATATTTATATGACAAGTCTTACTGTTCTTCCCTTATAGCTCTGCGTGGGACTATTTTTAATCCCGCTCCCACTATTATGTCAGTGGGGCCTGCGGGATTCCAGTCCCATGCAGGGCTCTACCTTATACCAGTGTTTCCCAAAGCAAGAGGCATTCTCTCTCCTCTTCCACACCCCCAGCAAAACTCTATTTTTCTTCAGCATATCAGCTTCCATTTTTGAAAATAAAAAGTAAGTCTATGTTGCAAAGGAAACCTTCAAAGGATGAAGTAACTTGTGCAGAGACAGCTGGTGAAGTTTGTAGAGAACCTGGAGCAATACTGTCTCATTCATCTCACTTGCTGCTGCTAGCTCAAATGCCAGTAGTTATACTCTAAATTTCTATATCGTTAACTCTTTCACAGCATATAATAAAGAGATTTTTACTAGGATTTCCCGAAGATGAGGAAGTGAGCGTGGAAGCCTTTGACTATACATAGTGGGACAGCAGGATATATGATAGGTTTCATTTTTCTGAAGAAAGGCGTGGCTTCAAGTTTGGGAATCACTGCAATATACAGACTCTCCCTCTTGACTAGAATATCACCCCCACAGGCCAATGGTTGATAACTGCTAGTAAACACTCATATCAATGACTGAGATGCTTTCCAACAGCACCAGATTACTGTATGCACACATATATAGGATGATCATCTTCTCACTTTGTGGAAATAACAGTGTATTGTCACTGAAGTGGTAAATATAGAGCAGTCATTCTCAACTAGGGGTACATGTACCTGTGGGGGTACTCAGAGATCTTCCCAGAGATGCATCAACTCATCTGGATATTTGCCTAATTCTACAACAGGCTATGTAAAAAGCACTAGCAAAGTCTGTACAAACTAAAAATTTCATAGGCAATGATTTGTTTACACTGCTCTGTATGCTATACACTGAAATTTAAGTACAATATTTATATTCCAATTGATTTATTTTATAATTATATGGTAAAAATGAGAGAGTACGCAATTTGTCAGTAATAGTGTGCTGTGACACTTTTGTATTTTTATGTCTAATTTTAAGTGAGTGAAACTTGGGGGTAAACAAGACAAATCAGTCTCTTGAAAAGGTTGCAGTAGTCTGGAAAGGTTGAGAGCCAATGTCAGAGAGACTAAATATCTGTCTTGAAACTACCGGGAGAAAGGTTAAACTTGAAAACCGTGACAGGGAACCAATAAGTTAAACCCTACAACAACAAATGCATGGTAACTACTGACAGATAGTTAGCTAGTGATTTGTAGTGAGGTGTTTGGGTATCTGGGATGAACACTTTGTAATGCTGAGCCCCTGTGTTTAACAGGAGAATTACCATATCCAAATGGAGGGTATCATTGGTGTTTTGAATTGATCCTTTTTTGTTTAGGCCCAGACTCATTGGCATGTCCCATGTCAGTAACAGGCCAAAAATAAAGGGGTTGCAATATCTGAGTTAGAAAAACCAAAACTGAAAATAGTGTGGCTTAGGAACAGAAAAGTAAGCAGTTTTAATTATAGTGCTTTATCCCAGAACTGTGTGTTTTGACATCCCAGCAGTGGATCTGTACCTGTGAATTGGAAACATTTCTGCTGCTTTTAAAAGTGTAAATTCTTGTGAGCAAAACAGATGAGAAAAGAGTATCCTAGGTTTCTGTCCACTGACTTGTGCAGTTATGAATTAGCAGATTCCAACAGTGTAAGCTCCTCTTTGACTCCTTGGAAACCAATACAGTATGTTTTGGAACATACTTTTCTGACTCATGCATAATGGATGAAAAATGAAATTAAAAAGAGAAAAATGACACTTTGTTTTTTTCTTATGTTTTCAATATTAGTTTCTTTGGATTTTTGGTTTTGTTGTATTACAGAGTAGACCTTTGGAATGCCAGCAACTTGAAGTTTGGAGATGAGTTTCTAGGAGAGCTAAGACTTCCTTTAAAATGTCTCCGACAATCCAGCTGTTATGAAGCATGGTACTCACTATTTATTTTTCTTTGTCATAAAAGAAAAGGTACTGTTTTTAGTACTGCACATATTACATTTTTACTACAAAACCAGAACAGTAACTACTGTTGTGTAATAAAGTTTAAATGCATTTAACTTCCAGCTAGTTTCCCACACAAAAAACCTAAACCAAAATCTTCAATTACCAGACTATCAGAACAAAGATATTGAAATATGTGAGGCATTGTTTTGATGGCATAGTTGTTGAAAAATGTGTTTTTGGGGTTTTTTTTGTGTGTGCAAATTAGGTGGGAGTTCTAATGCATTTAACTTTGATGTTATGCACTGCAATTCTGCAGGAATGCCATACTTTTATTACTGTATGAGATTTTATATTATCTTAAGTACACAATACTTTATGATCAGAACTTTCCCTAGTAAAGTTGATGCAAAAGGAACTGGTGCACATCTTTGGAAACTGATTCAGAACATCAAAGAGTCCATAGGTTTACTTGTGTTGTGTATGTATCTACATATTATATATATTCATGTATAGCTTAAGAGCTTTTTTTCTGTTTCAAGACCAACTATTTTTTTGCCTGCCAGGTATTTCCTGCAGCCCAGAGATAATGGCAACAAGTCATTGAAGCCAGATGACCTTGGTTCCTTAAGGTTAAATGTGGTTTACACTGAGGACCATGTTTTTTCCTCAGACTATTACAGCCCACTTAGAGACCTCCTGTTAAAATCTGCAGATGTTGAGGTAATTTATTTGCTGCTGCTTTTTGTTTACCTGCTGATTATTCTCAAAGCCCCCATAAATATTTGTAATTTTACAAGTGAGGTTCTAGAACTGAAGTTGCCAGAGATCTCAGCTGATTCTTTTTTTTGTACTTGAGACTTTTATGAAGCTGTATATCCCTTGTGCTTGTTTTTGTCCATGCAGAAAAGATCTGTATCTGCACGCACTGATGGTAAGTACAGACACACCCAGCTACAACAGTGGTTATGAGAACCCATATGTACTTCTCAACTGTTTAATCTTACATTTGTATGCAAAATAAACTAGATGGGTTTGATCAGTTGGCTTTCTTTTACTGGAAAAGAAATGATTTACCTGCATTTATGTAGAAAAAATATTTTTGTTTTTTTATGCATACTAATCCTAAAATGTGAAATGAGATGGGCTATGTTTGAGATCAAATCATCCAATTAGCTGTTGTACTAGACCATTTGTTTCCCTAAAGAGAACTGTCTTTAACTTCTTTGATTGTGGTTTAAAAAAATACAGCAAAATGTTCAGGTTTTTATGTCCAGTATTTAGCAAGCAGCTGCGATATTCATCGAAACCAGATATTAACAATGGGGAAACAGACACTGCATTGTCATTGTTTTTAAATTGCTGCCCTCTTGTGATCAAAACTTACAACCGGCAGACAAAGTGGAAATTGAGACCCAGCCATCTCACAGGTGACAGGGCACAGCAAGATAATATGTGTGGTACTGTGTGAGGAGTCTATGTGAAGAAAAAGAAACTAGTGTTAATAAGTGGTGATTACTATAGATACACGTCTCAAAGTTTTTGCTTCTCTCTATTGTTCAGCCTGTTTCAGCATCTGCTGCACATGTGTTGGGTGAAGTTTGCAGAGAAAAACAGGAAGCAGCCATACCTCTGGTTAGACTTTTTTTACACTATGGCAAAATTGTGCCTTTCATCAGTGCAATTGCAAATGCTGAAGTGAAGAGAACTCAGTAAGTACCAAGGAACCACTAATTTTTAAATACAATTTCAGATGTTGCTATAACGTCATGCTCAATTTATGGAATTGCAATGGCTTTTTTAAAAAGTAATCATTTTTATTATTTAGGTCCTCTACTGTGATACCTGAAATTATGTGTATACTTTAACTTGTGGGTGCAAAAAACGCAGTGAACAAGAGATGGCAAATCTGATTTAGACACTAATGGCTGTTTGCAAAATTAAGAACCATTATATGTGCATACACTTGTTACCTGGTCTATTTATATTTTTTTAAAAAAAAGACTATTTCGGTTTCTGTGTGCATGCTTCCTTTTAGAGGGTCAGTATACCAATATTGAAAAAAGGGCCCTGCAAGTTGTACTCGGGTTTGGGAATACATGATCTTGCTGGCCAAGCTGTATATCATCATTAAAAACAGCATATCCATGGGTGGTGCAAAAGCAGGAGAGATGTGAGAAAGCCACATAGGGAAAGCGTTAGTGAGAATGTCATTCCAATAGATAAAAATAACTCTATCTAGGCTAATATTGACTTAAGAGAACAATACGATGCCATGCCTAGGAAGTCCGACATAATAATGTGGCATGTTTCTCAGTAAGATTGATTTGAAAATATGTAAAAATACACATTTCTGGAGGTCATTCACAAACCTGCAGGCTGTAATCATGCAAATATAAGGTTAACAAATGCTACGATCACTCATCTGCAGCTTTTTATGTCCCCAGTCCTACAAAGAGAATTGTGCAGGTGGCTCCCCACTGAAGTAAATGTGGGGCTGTGTAGGCTCAACGGTCCACTCACACGGTTCTGTTTGCAGATTGGGGCCTACGTAGTGCATAACATACAGTATTCCATCAAGCATGGTACTGTAGTTCAGCCACAAACGGTCACTTAGGTCATACAATCTTATTAATCATCCCAAATATGCCTTTTGTAAGAGTAGTTAGCAGATGGAATCCAGTGCCCAATATAGTCATGAGACTGAAATGGCTGCCTCCCAAGTTCATTCTGGGCAGTAGTGCATGAAAGCACAGACATTTTTCACTGTTTTTCCATTAGGTTGTAAGCTCCTTGCGGCAGGGTCTATGTCTCCGCATGTGTTTGTGCAGTGCTCAGTGTAGTGGAACTCCAGTGCACTACTGTAATAAAAATTATGAAGAACACCCGCAAATCTCAGACCATCTAACAACCATATGTTGACGACTGTTGTTTTTCTGTGATAAGCTAGAAATGCACTAAACATTATACAATGCATTTCATGGCAGCCCTTAGGCAAGGATCAAGGGGAATATTTGTGTGTGCATTCAAAAACAGCTTTTCATTGCTTTCAGTTGCTGCTTTTATTTTCACATGTTAGTGATTTATTACAGAAGACTAAATTATAGAAAATTGTTCCCTTCCAGAGACCCTAACACCATTTTCAGAGGAAATTCATTAACTTCCAAGTGCATTGATGAGACCATGAAACTGGCAGGGATGCATTATCTTCAGGTTACACTAAAGCCAATTCTAGATGAGGTAAGAGCAGATTCAGGACACTTCTTTTTGGTAAAAGTTCAACCTAACAGGCCTTCTAGGATGAGATATTGTTGATGTCTTGCCCCTTAAGATTGGTTTGCAGGACTAATGTCAAAAGCTTGTATTTAAATGAAAACCCGTGTGGTTTTCATTACCCAATGAGTCACAAGTTCATGAACAGTGGACTTTCATTAAAGAAAAATAAAAAGTTTCCTTGTGAACTGTGTCTAAAATAAGCATCTTGTCTTTTAAAATACGTCATTTAGCATCTGGAAAATGGTTTAAAAAAAAAGAAAATAAAAGCCTAAGAAAATAAAAACTGCACAGCAGAAAACATTGGTCATAAATAACACATTTCATCCTGTTGCTTTAAATGGATGTGATTATTCCTAGATAACTGCATATGTGACAGCTGGTAATGTGGTGATGCTTTATTATCTCTCCAGTCCAGTGTGGCTCTTCTTTTTTCTTTTTTCCCCTCAGAACCATAATTGAGCAACAATTTCAGACCACAGATTTCCTTTAAGTGATTCAGCACTATTGTATCTAAACACTTACTATGTCGTCTCATCAGGAAATACTATTTTCCCTAAGAATAGTTTTACATTACTATCTCTTTGGAACAAGAAATATTTTCTTAAATGATTATCTTGTTTGGGAGGACCTGGTGAAAACTTCATCCTTTTAGGTGCAGGATACTGCTGAAAAATAGAATGTAACATTTTGGAAAAATTCAAAATCTTGACTAGCTGATGCATGATGTCTTGCCAGAAGACAAAATACTTTACCCAAGAAAGCTAGCAAACTTAAATCCTTTATTTTAAGACTTCTTCCACTTGAAGATATGCCAGTGTACTAATTCTTCATCATGTTCTTTCTAGATCTGCCAGCTCCATAAACCTTGTGAAATTGATCCTGTGAAGTTAAAAGATGGTGAAAACCTGGAAAATAATAGGGTAGGCAATCAGATTTGCAACTGAAAACAAAATCTCTAATTATATTGAGTATTTTGTCTCCCTTACTGAGGTCCCTGAACCTCATTTGGTGTTGTAAATTAAGCTTTCATGTCTTAGTAGCCACTGGAAGCCTTCTTAACCTTGTAGAAATGTAACGAAAAAAAAAATCACACACGTCAGCTTCATGTTTAGATGTATAGCATAGTACTGAAATGTGAAGTTGTCTATTAAATGTAAAATAGGCAAGGAAGAATAGGATTTGTTTCCAATCGACTATGTAAATATCCAGTATGGTGGAAATGAACACTCCTTAGCCAATTGTTTTGTAGAAGAAATAATGTTCTTTTTGGAATGAGGTCCAATTTTTTGGGGGGTGGGGGGGGAGAGGGGTAGAAAAAGATACTGTGCTTTCAGCTTTGTGCTTAGAAATACACCTTGCCAAAGAGTAGGGTACCCATTGAATCTGGAGCTGTGTTTTTTTTTTTATATGTTATAATTTATTGCAAATATAATCTACTGTAGATGCCGTTAGAGAAAGTGTAGTAGCCTTGTTCTCCATTGAAGAGAAATGGTGCATTTAAAACAAAACAAAACTAAAATAAATTTAACACATTACTAATGTTTCAGGAAAATCTGAGGCAGTATGTTGACCGCATTTTTACTGTCATTACGAAATCTGGGGTGAGCTGTCCTACAGTGATGTGTGATATTTTCTTTTCACTGAGAGAGTCAGCCGCCAAACGTTTTCAAGGTGAGTTGCTGTGAGTCTTTTTAACTTCTTGTATGTTAAATCATTTTGAAGAATATAACTTTTATTATCTACCAGTTTACATTATCAGAGTTACAGGTGTAGAGGTTAAAAGTATATTTCAGATTAGAAGCTATTTATGAAGTGTATATCTATACTGTGTTTACCTCAGCTCTTCCTTAAAATCTGTTCTATTCTGCTCTGAAACTGACATGATAGAAATGTCATTGAGGGGGTTCAAATTTATGTATCAGTGATTTCAGATCAAATATGCTCAGTTTATAAGTATAGAGTTTTTTTTAACACAGCTAGTCTGCAAACTCGTTATCAAATCTCAGGTTTTTTTGATCCATGTATTACCCTGTAATAAAAGCCAAATTATAAATTATTGACACTTATGCAAGGCCATTGCCTTCAGTGGGTTTGCATAGCTATAATCGAGTAGAACTTAGTGAAATTTGTTGCAGATACACAAGACGAAGTAGAATCTGTTTCACTTCTTCTTAGCTATGCCGGAGTAAAAAGCAATTTTAAAAAGCCCCAATCAACCAACAAAAATCAATTTTTTGTCACTAAAGTAAACAGATCTGACTCTTCATACACACAAGGAGCAGATCGGTTGAGTAAGATGATGCCATTTTATAGTCACTTTGAGAATAGAAAATCTCAGAACGAAATTCCATTGATCTCCATATTGTGTTCCTTATCCGTTCAATTTATAATAATTATTGTAATAATTACTATTTGTTACTTCTTTTATAATAGTGCACGGGAGTCCTAACGAATCAGGGCCCCTTTGTGCTAGATGCTATAGATAAATGGTGAGAATCAGTGTCCTTTATAATTGGTGTAAATGAGTCATGTGTTCCAGTTGAGTACCAAAATTTGATATACAAACTAAGCATTTCCTGCACAATGAGACTTTGTGGACCTCCCTACACAGTTTTGTTCTGTTTTAATGGGGCTTGCTCCCACCTGGATATTTTCATTACTTTATCAATAGCTAATATTTGGCTCCAAATGACCTCCATTATCTCATTCGCCCATAACTCGTGAATATGTGAACCTCCAGCACAGGACTGAATTAACTATCAGAATGTATTTTGACAGTTTTACCAGTACTGAAGATGCTCTTTAAAGTATTGTTTGTTGGGGTAATGAGTGGAATGGTTTCTCTTGTTACAGGTGACCCAGATGTACGGTATACAGCTGTAAGCAGTTTCATTTTTCTGAGATTCTTTGCTCCTGCAATTCTTTCTCCAAATCTCTTTCAGCTTACACCACACCACCCCGTAAGTACTTTATCGATCTATCTAGGTTCATATGTGGCCCATCACCATAGTATGAGTGCTTACCAAGCGTCGTCGTCGTTTTAAATCTATCTTCTCAACACATAGGAGAAATAGCTTGATGGTTCTTGTCTTTTTTGTGTGTTAGCAGATGTGTTAGGTGACTGTGTTTGTGAAGAATTTAGACTCCCCCCCCCCACCCCTTGATAAGCTGAAGTGAGTTTTACATTTAGTTTTGAAATTGAGCCTTGTGGTAATTCTCATCCCTTTCTCTCAGGGAGGGAGTTCTGTAATCTAGGTCAGCTCCTATGAAAGTTCTGTCTCAAACTCTCATGAGCCTCCTCCCCCTACTGGTCAACAGTTTCATTGTCCAGCTGGGTAATCATACAAGCTTGTGTCCTTTGCTAGTGTTCAGTGCTATCAAAGAGATTTGTGTGTGGAATTACCTATTGTAAGAACTCTGCATATGGGGCCCAGCATGCTGTGAAGTGTTACATAAACTGGAATTGTATCGCCTCATTCTTTTCTTGTACAAAGTTATATGCGGTAAGGTGGGTTTCAGCTGCAATAACTTTGTTAAAAATGTGTTAATTGCCTTAAAAATTAAACAGATTTTGTTTACATGTTAAAATGTTCTCTCATTCCTAAATAAGTGAATATTTTAAAAATGGTCATATCAGATACTTCTCGCTGGGATAAAAAGTGCCTTCTAGTGGTCAGAGGTGACTTTGACGATTAAGTTGTTAAAGAGTCCACTAAAAAGGGTACAGCATAATTTTTAAATAGGTTGAATACTACTGTAGCCTCTTGGCCAAATTCCCTTAAGTAAACAGGTTCTACAATAAGTCAAAGGCACCGCAAGCTATTCTAGAGACTGTAGTAGCCGCTCCATTTTAATTGGATTCATTACTTCAAAACCCTTTGAATAGTAAATGTGTTGCCCAAAACCTAAACTCTTAAATTTCAGTATGGAAAATAGTCTTCAAGCATTCACTTACAAATGAAGCAAGGATTCTTCCTCACTTGCTCTCCAGAAACAAGGGCAAGAAGGTAGTCATAACAAAGTCTGTCATGCTTCTTAAGGCAGCAGCTTTCTTTCTATAAAGTTTGTGAGTTTTTTAAATTCTACACTGATTGTTGGTATGAGTGAAATAGAGAACAGCAAATGTGTGTAGTGCTCTGTCCCGTGTTTTAAACATCAGGAATATGTAACACCACTGTTCTACCCCTTCATAGGATCCTCAGACCTCTAGAACATTGACACTTATCTCTAAGACCATACAAACGTTGGGCAGCTTATCAAAATCTAAATCTGTAAGTGTTTTGTTTTATTCTTACTTTGTGGGTTATGTTGGCAAAACGTTGCTCTTTATTTCCTTTTTAAAAGCAGTTTGTCGCTTTATTATTGTAATTAAATGTTTGGAATTGCTGTATAGTACCATATACAAACGAGTCAGTGGTAAGCAATGCTAGAGTAACTGAATTTATAACCTACATGCTAATTGATGGCAAATGTTTTCTTCATTTGAATTATATTTTTAGTAAAGTGTGACGTGGTCTCAGGGCTCTGGGGCTTTTTGTGAAGTCTTTTTGAAAAAATGCAGCATTGAAAGTACCTGGAGAATGAAGTTCTGAGCTTATATACATGGCAGCAGCCCTGCTGTCTTTTCTGTGCTGCCTCAGCAAAGTATTTAAAGCCTGATCTAGATCTAGAGGAACCACCTCTAATGGTGAGGGATAGGGCACTTCTCATGCCATTTCAGCTCTCAGCCAATTAATGATGATAGCTGATAGTGACTTTTTGATGTCCACTAGAAATTTGAAATGAGAATAATATGAGCCCATGGGCCACCAAACAGTTATCAGATGATAACATGAGGCCACTGCTGACCTTATCTGGATTCACACCAGCAACCTACGAGTGAGCCTTATCCCATTTACAAATCTCTTGAGTCCATTCAGTTCCTTGTCTCTTACTGTTTTTGTCACATTGTTTTGGGAGCATGACTTTTAAAAAATAGCTTGAGACTTTTACAGAATGTTGTAGTAAGCATACTGAATTGAAGATTTGGAATGCGTTCTGCTAAACCACATTTTTGTAATAGAAATTATTTTAGTCTCAGAGCTTTCTTGATAGTACTTCTTAGTACAGCCAAACAACGTGGAAGTAGTTTTGGTTTCTTTCTCTTTTTTGCAGATAGGGAAATTGGTGGTGGTTTGAGTAGGGAAACACTTATTTTGTGAGTCTGTTGATGTTAAGGTTTTAGGTATAAGTTGTACTAGAAGACACACAAATATTGGTTGGTTGTTTGCATTTCAGGCCAGCTTCAAGGAATCTTACATGGCAACTTTTTATGACTATTTTAATGAGCAGAAATATGCAGATGCAGTAAAAAATGTAAGTAACTAGCCAATGCATCGAATACATATTATACTCATTGAAGCTGATGTTTAGAATCATGTAAGTAGTGTAATATTTACACAAAACACTCAAGAAAAAACTGATTCAGTAGTACTCAAGAAATAGGAAGTGAATACAGTGCACGCAAAAATCCATAGAATTTGTTGGAAACCACCCTTCTTAAATAACACTTACGGAACAATATACTATTGGTCAGATTTTACACATTCCGTGTTATCCTGCAGCCTCTAATGAGAACAGTCTGGTCCAAGACTAAATGAAGGAGGTTGAGTAATAAAGGAAAAGGAGCATGAAGAGGAGATAAAGAAGTGGGGATCTATACCTTTTGTACTCAGGGGCACTGTTGCATTTGAACTGTTCTTAATTTACCATCCAGAAAACCTTCCCAAATTCCCTAGTTGTTTGCTGTATGCTTTTTTCAAATATTGTTAGAGCATTGTCTTGTACTATAGTAATATGTAAATATAAACATTTTAATTTGGCTTCTGTTGTACCCATATTTTATCAGTATGCTTTGTCCATCTTAAGTTCTTAGATTTGATTTCATCCTCTGGAAGGAGAGATCACAAAAGTATAGAGCAACCCATACTGCTTAAAGAAGGGTAAGAATGAGTTCATAGTAGAATTTCTTGTATCTCTGTATATTTTAATACCATTGTAAAGCAGCTGTTCTTCCTCCCCACTACATTCATATGTTACGAGGGAAAATATAAATGTAGAAAATGTTGCATTGCTGTCTTTATCCACTGTGGCTGCTAGCTTATTTTAACATACTTTCATTTGATTTAAACATTTTAATTTCACATGTGTTCTAGAATTTTTGTTAAAAAAAAAAAAAAAAAAGCTTATAGAACTTAATTACCACAATTAGTGCAGAGTTAAGTTAAATTGCCCCTTTTGTTAAAAGAAGGTTAAGGTTGTGACTCAAACTTACAACAGCTGCAAAATTCCATTCCGTAGACAGACACTCAGTACTTTAATCATGACATTGTGGAGTGGGCAAAGCCTTCCGATGGATTTTGCCATTCCTGTTGTGCTATAAAATCTTAACTAATTTTTGCAGAAAATTTTTTAATATGCATATACAGTGGAACAACTTCAAAACTCAGTATCTCTGCTTCTTAAGATGCTTTCCATACACTAGTTGTCATATGGACTAATTGCTGGCATTTTTCACTTTAAAAATGAGTCTGTAAAAGCACTTAAGTACAGTGTATAGGCAGCTAGATTGTTTCTTCTGAAAATAAAACCTTTTTGAAAATTTCTCCTGAGCATAGTAAGCTAAGTTGCAACCTAGAGTAAATTTTCACAACAGATTTTATAAATCACTAAATAATATTAGGTTTGCATTGAAAATGCTGACAACTTTTAACTGTGAACATCCGCTTTATTTAGCCTGTAGAGTTCGTGTCACTTCTGTGTTAGAGTCCCCAGAAGTTGGCATGTCTGTTTTAATTCTGTGCATTATCATTCTTTTGCTTTTTGAAAATAAATGTGCAATTTGTAACTTCCTCTCTGACTCTTAAACATGACTTTTCTGCCTCTGTCTTTCTTTTGCTCTTGTCTGATTTTTTTCTGTCTTTTCTTGCTCGGCCTGCTGGCTGCTGTTATAAGGACTCTTAAACTAACAGTAAAGAAAGTTGATGGTAATAGTTCATGCAGGTAAGATGGTAGGGACAGGGATGCTTTGCCGTAGCTACCTGCTGGCAGTGTGTCCTTCCTTCATAGCAAAACATATCTGACTTAAATTTGGGAAGGATGTTTTCTCTGTTTAAGAATGCTGAAATGCCAATGTAAAACCAACAGAGATAATTTGTCACATACATCTCAACAGTGCCTAAATTTTTTTTAAAAAGATGCTGAAAATGGTTAAGTACTTTTTATTTGTAGGCAGAGGCTTCAAGCCTGCTGGAGTTTATTTAATGTTTAGTATACAAATTCCTAAAACCTCATTGTAAGTGATTAAGATGTCAGCATACATCTTCTAGGCACTGTTTCAGCAACATACAAATAAATTGTTTTCAAGGTTAAAGAGTGGACTGCAGATGGCTAATTCCCCCGCATTATCTCGTAATTGTCATGCCTTATCATTGAAAAAAGGCAAGTTATCTCACAACCATGGATTCGATTATTTTTCCAGGGGAATTGACTGGCTGCCGAGTGGGTTTTCTACCTACCTTTGCTCTGCTTTTTAATGTAATTTAATTTTAATCTTTTTTCTTTCTATATAAAGAGCATCTGTAACTCACCCTGCAGAGTGTGCACTTTTGATTGACCATCTAGTTCCCAAGATGAGTGGGTTAGCCGTTGGCTTGTGCTTTGCTGGCACCGAGCATGCCATCACTACTCAACAAATAGCTGTTGGCCTCTTTCCAAAAGGAAAAGATCTGAAAGTAATTTCTCCTTGCATACTCGTGCTCGAAGGGCATTCGCAGTGACGCGGCCAAGCAAAACTGAAATAGATCCTCATTTAAATCTACCACAAAGGGGAGGAATAAAAAGTCTCTTCAGCCATTAATTCTGATAATGTTTTTCCTTCATGTGTCTTGAGCACTTGTTCAGTCCAATTCCCCAAATGTTACATGAATTTTAGAAACAAGGAAATACTTTAAACTGACCTTGAAATACTTTCTGCCTGCCTACCCAGGTAATGAAAGCATGACATTTTGTTTTAAATTATTGTAGGTAGCTTACAGGCTTTAAAGCTGCTCCTATTCTAATATCAAAGGCAGGATCTTCCATAAAAAGAGAGAAAACCAGTGTCTGATTCAATGCATAGTTTTGAAATAAAAGGAGGGAATGTAATTAGAAATGTGCTTTTAACTCTGGGGTACTGAGTGCACACATCTAAAAGGGAGTTTATTTTTAGAACGCCCTGTGTATGTGCAGGTCACCGTTAAGGATGTCTGCATGGCAAAAAGAAGAACTTAATAAAGAGTTTATTCCTTAGACTGCCCAGACCCATTTTCTTAGGCAGCCAGTCTCGTTTTGAGATTTGCCTAACTTCAGACCCTGAAGGGATCCATCAATGTGGTTGACATTAGGAGACCTCGACCCACTATCAGACATACAGCTCCATTGTCTTTCTCAAGTGATCCAGGAATAAAGACTGAGAAGCGACTGTTGCTATCCAAACCTTTTGGGTGCGGATGGACTTTAACCACCATAATGGTTATATTATTCTTTAAGTGCCTACAGTACAGTGAATGAGGCATGCCAAGCATAAAACAAGCCTCTGCCCCAAGAAGTTTACAGTCTAAATGCACTGCAGGGAACAATACAGCAGAATACTAAACAGAGTGGCATGAATGCATTCAGGTTGGAAGGCTTTGGAGAAGACTTTTATTAGGTTCCTGGTCTGCCTGACACATTCTCATTGTTTGGGACTAAGGATGTTCTATCAGAAACGGGAACTAAAAAAAAAAAATTAATAGTTAGAGATATACCAATCTCCTAGAACTGGAAGGGACCTTGAGGGTCATTGAGTCCAGCCCCCTGCCTTCACTAGCAAGACCAAGTACTGATTTTTTGCCCCAGATCCCTAAGTGGCCCCCTCAAGGCTTGAACTCACAACCCTTGGTTTAGCAGGCCAGTGCTCAAACCACTGAGCTATCCCTCCCCAAGCTATAGTGTTTGTTATTCAAAGTGTTCTGACTCCCTTGTTGATGAAAACACATGTAGTGAAATCCTCCCTTGCATTAAGCCACTCCCTGTTACTTCTCTGTATTGTGTGTGTTCATTGTGCTGTGTACTACTTTTGTGTCTGATAAATATAGCTTTGATAGCAAATAGTTTTTAATGGTTCTGTTATATTATCTTATCCAGTACAGTATATTGTACATATGAATCCACTTGTACATTGTGTAAAATACCTTTCCATTTCTGGCACATGTGTTCTGTGTGTGTGTGTATATGTATATATATCTTCCTTAAAGGTTGTACAGAGCATAATGAAATCAGTATCTTATTTTCCTACTTTACCTTGAAATTATGGGTTAATTTAGTGCTTAAACATATAGTAGGTATAATATATTTCTTAGTAAGTTGATTGCTACCTGAGAATACAAACCACAAATCAATAAATGAAAAACTCAGAATTACTAGTGGCAGTGGCTTTTAACAGGGCTAGTTTATGTTGGGATAAAAATCTGTATTTTCTAACTGTAGCATCACCAGAACGTTCAACATTTTATATTATTTATAGAGTATGAGTGGTTAACTCACATAAGACAGTTCTTATACAAAACCTCATTAGTACATCTCTTTTAGGTGTTGAAAATCATCTAAGCCTCTTAGACTCTGTCTTGACTGGGAAAAGTGGTAGAGTTAGGTTAAGCGTAGCAAATACATGCTAGCTAAGTTCCTCTCTTTTCCTAGTATAGATGCAGGGTAACATCTCTCACTAGACTTTCAACTGGTGAAGTTGTAGCATAGGCAGGAACCTAGTATTAGAAAGTATTCAGTGTGCTCTCTTGGAGTTTGACAACTTGCGATTGTAACTGAGTGCATTAAGGTAACAACGCTTTCCCATTTACAATAGGTTTATGATCAAAAGAGCGCAAGGAAGAAAACGATTTGGTATGAAAAACTTCAAGAAGAGATGGTTTCGCCTGACTAACCATGAATTTACCTATCAGAAAAGTAAAGGTAACAAAGGTTTGCCTTTCTGTTTTCTAACTTTTCACTAATAAAACAATGGGCTAAGCATTCAGAACTGTGTAAGAGAACAGAGGGAGCTCCTTGGTAACGTACTTTACAATAAAAACCTAATTTCTGTAAATCTGTAACTGCAGAAAATACAATACATAGAAAAAGTATCTGAGAGGAGAGAGGGATGTTTTTTAAAAGCACAGGGATTTTTTTTTCTTTTTCTTTCTGTGTATTCTTCATACTAATCATTTCAGAGAGTTTGGGTGGAATTTGAATGCTTTGATATGAATTAAACCATATGCTTATTGGAATGTGTTTATGGACTAAATCTCTACAGTGCCCTATCAGTAATGAACATACACTGTGTGTGCATTCACACTTGTTTATCGTACGGGCTGAGAAGGCAGAACATGGCTATAATAACCTTAAGCTGGGGTTTGGGTTTGCATGGGACAATGCCAAATCCCACAAATTGATATCTTAGCGTTAATTTATTGTTAAGGTTTGGAATGCTGTATTAAGCACTCAAAAGTGAGGCAGTTCCAGGGAGCTGAGGTTGTAATTGCACATTTTATGGTACACATTAACAACAATAAATAACACATTGGCGCCCACATTTCAAATGAAAAACAGAGAAAACACTACATGTGGGCATTGTGCCGAGTTAGTCTTGTAGAGGAAATCCATCTGCAACTTCTGGAATTGCCTCACTTTTCAGTGCTTGATATTTCACTGTGTGGTTACATCAAGTCGGTAAAATAAGTGTTTTAATGTAATTAATATCAAAATTACCACTTACATGAAACTGCTGAATACTGCTGATTTTTATTAATTGTCTCATTATTCTCAGGCACGTACATGCCCATCTTTTATTGAATTAATTAATTTTCTTATTTTTGCATTCATTATCACTTGTCAATTGGATTCCAGAAATGGACTCTCTCTCTAGTGGTTTTTTAATTTTGTAGCATTTGCACTATTAACAGAAGCACACTGAGGTTTGAGTACATGCTTTGAACTTTCAAACATTTGTTCATAAGTAAAATCCTTAATATTAGATTAAGATTATAAAGATTATTTCAGGAGTTTCCAACTAGATTTTTTGGATTTTTTTATTCAATAGAGAGTGACTACTCCTCCTCCTATTGTGTGCGTTTGCTGAGGGAGTGCTTGCAGATTCCATTCACTATTAGATCACTTATCTCAACCATGAAGTCTGCATCATGCCCACCATCCTTAATCACCTGCACCGACAAGAAGGATTCCCTTTTTTTGCTGCCTCTTGAGGGAAAATGTTCTGTCTGCAACTTCCCCACTCACTGCCTGAATAGGTGATTTTTGAAGCGGTTTGGTGGTGGCACATTTTGCAGCTAAAAACGGAAATGAAATTAAGATAATATTGAGACTTTGACAGCATGTCAGTAAAACAAGCTTTCCTGCAGTCACACTGAACTCTTCCTTCACAGAAATCAAAGCAAGGCTTTTACTAAGAGCAGAGGGCAAAGTGACACTTGAACAGTTATGCAGCTTTAGTTTGCAATTGTTTATTGCAGGTGATCACCCACTGTGTAGCATTCCGATAGAAAACATTCTGGCAGTGGAGAAATTGGAGGAGGAGTCCTTTAAAATGAAAAATGTAAGTAGGTCATCTTCAACTGTTAGTTGGATTTGTCTTGGTCCCCCACCCCCACCAAATCTCCTCTTTCCTTTTTGTAACTCGTGTTGGATTTCCAGTGGAAGACATACAGCCACAGCTGCTTGTTCTGTATCTAGTAGCATGGGTGTCCAAAAGTGAAGTCCATTGAGATTTTTAATGTGGCCCTGTCAGCAGTGTCCGGATTTAGTTATCTGCAGCACACACTTAGTACTGCCCACTCACTGCTGATCAGCTGTCTGGGCTCTAGATAGTTGGACACAGGTAAGGCAACTGAGTCTCTGCCCTTCCTGTCAGCTCTAGGTGTGATCCTTGGGAATGAATTAACTCCTTACGTTTATAATGGAGCACATTATCTTGCAATACTCTATCAGCTAGCATATCTTCATAGAATAATGACATAGCATGTATGTATCTGATATAGAATATATGGGAATGAGAGATGAGGTCCCAGACACTTGCCAATATAAACTTTACACCATCTGAGCTTGATAGTGTGGTATGATAGTTCTGCTGGCATGTGTGCAGGATGGCTGCATTTCTTAAGAGTGGAGTATCAGAGCATGCTTTTATGTATTTGATGTATACCATCTATTAGAAACTGTTTTTAGAAATCTATATGAATTTAAGTGATGTCACAATCCTTTTTCATACTCCTTTACCTCTTAAGTCAGCTACCATAGGTATCATGATTCCAACTGTACAGATCTGAGAGGTCTTATAAAATTAATTATATGTTTTTATCTGTCTCTAAACATTATCTAAAATAGGTATTTATTCATAAATTGTTATAACTTCCCACTTCTGTGTCAACTGATGCTTCCACTTTCTAAATTACACGGGCTCTGAGGACCAGGGTGGGTAATATTCAGGCTTAGACCAGATACCAGACCGGTGATAGCATTTTTACTGATTGGCTGAGCAAAGCGAGACCCTACGCTCAACTCAATGGCATTTCTCTGTTTGTCTGTAATATGATAACAGTGGCACTGCTCTGTTTGTCTGTAACAAGATGCAGTAGCTCACTGTTTCTTAGGGTACCTCCTCACTTAGTTAACTTAAGTATTTGTTGAATAAAAACCAAAAGATACAACATTTACATAGTTTTCGGAATAGAACTATGCTTTGAAGTCAAGCATTCCTTTTTGCATGGGAAATGCAGGTCTTTGAACATATTTCAAGATAAAATTCCCCCAAGTCTCTCCTGGAAATAGTAGAATATGCTATTGCCTACCTCCCCAGCCAATGAGGCTTTCTGCTGGATTATTTTCAATATCAGAGAATTTCTGTTTCTCTTAGAATGTAGAAATAGAATACAATGATATGGGCAGAACTCTAAAACCCTGGTGCCGATGCAGCTGATGTGAATTCTCCATACTGGATGCAATGTATGTTTAAAGAGCCACATCTACTATAAATATTTTCTTGGCATCCGTGTTCGTCATCATGCTCCAAATCCCATTTTCATCATTCCTAATGAGTTTCATAATGTGTAGTAGATGCCAGCACCACGTAAGGGCACCGTACGCCCAGCCAGTCTCTCTCTCTCTTCTTTCAAGAAGTCCTTAGGATCCTTGAGCAGAGAGTTGTTTTACAATAACTTTCTGGTTTTTTGCAGAATATTGCTTTAAGAACAAGTGCTGTGTCTGGTGCTTTTTCAGCCTGAAAAGGTCTTGCAACTACTTGAAATTCTTGGCTTAACTGTCAGCTTCTCAGTAACAGTTTCTATACATTAGGTCATTTATAATGGTATCCCATTACACAACCACATATCCCTTCTAAATTTGTTCCTTTGTTGTAACATACAGAGCTCCGCTACACTGACCAGTGTGTTAAAATTCACTTTCCTACAGCTCTGTGTTAAACAGGGGCTGAGTTGTATGCCCAAGACTTGCAATTCTCGTCTCACCTCAAATTAGCCCTCTTTGTCCTGGCAGGTTTTTAAAAGGGACACTGCGTTTTGTCCACACTTTGCTCATGCCCAGCTGCTCACACTAATAATTGCTATAGCAGTATTGTGGTGAAGTGCCCACCTTTTTATTTGGTGTCTGGTATCAGTAAAAAAAAAAAATAAAAAATAAAATAAAATACTGAACACAGGAAAAAAGGCCAACTGAAGCCTTCCTATCCCTTTGTCTTGCGGTGAAAATTCCATTTAAATCAAGAAGTTCACTTGTGAAATAGAGGGGGGTATTACTAGTTTCAAAGCATAGAAAGCTCAAAGTGTAATAAAGGGAGCAGAGACTGAACTGATACCATGTATTCAAGTGAGCTTTCTTTAAAATACTGTCCCTTATCCTGTCCATGTACAATCTGGGACAACGATCTCTGTGTTTGTATTTCAGAAAGGTTTATACAAAAAAAATTGATAACTCTGAGAACACAGTCGTATGGAGAATAATGCTTAGCCATATACAAACAGTAATGTGCAGATTTTAATTTTAGGGGGGACTTAGTTAAACATGAAAGGGGAAAGAAAACCAGTGAATGCTAAATATTTAGAAAAGTTATATGAACTTCAAGTTCCTGATTTTGCTTTTCCAGTATATGCTGTTATCTCGTTAACTCTAACCTCCGTAATCCCCAACAGATTTTCAGCTATCAGTTTATCTGGCAAAGGAATTAGGATTGAAATGTTACCTTTGCAAGAGAAAGGAAGAGCATGGAAAAGGATTGATAGTGGTTGTGATTTCTTTGTTTGCAAGCTGTTTGGGGTAGGGACTGTGTCTTCATGAATGTTCATACAGCATCTACAAAATGGAATCCCAGTTGTGATTTGAAATGCCTAAGCATTAACATGAGACAAACATTTTAATAATTTGAGCCACTAACACACCCCTGTATATTCACAAGAAAACTTTATTCATTTACTGTTACTTTATTAGTGGCTATATTTATTGTGTGCAGGGTGATTATAAAAGGGAAAGAACATCAAAACAAGTGCTAAGAGGTTCATTTTGTGTCAGTTAAAGCAAAATAGGCCTGGCGACTGATTGCAAACTCGATTCTTCCCCCTCCAACTACAAAGAGTGTTTCCTTTCAGCCCAGCATTTGCTTTCTCTGTCAGCCTTCCAAAACTCGAAGCTGCAACGTTACTAAAATTGTATCTCTGACTCTGACTGATCACTGTAAGGGTGTGTTCCTCAGCAAGCAAATTAATCTCAGTTGTTTCCTGTAGGAGCAGGATTAACATGTTGCACAAAGAGAGAGGTTTTCTTTTTAAAGAAATAATTAATCTTTCAGTTTACAGATCCATTTGTGTTTCATAGGATTTCTTGCTGCTTCTAGATGCATCTTTTGGTCTAAAACCTTTTCCCGTTTCCTTTAATAATCCACTGATCAGACTGTACCTTCTAATATAGAGGTTTATGCTGTTAAGACTTCCTCCTTTAGTTTGTATTCTTTTAAATTGACTCTAGTGTTAATTAAATTGGTGGTTCAGTCTGTGGCTTATTTCCTTGTTTTCAGATGTTCCAAGTGATTCAGCCTGAGAGAGTCCTGTACATCCAGGCAAATAACTGTGTTGAGGCCAAGGACTGGATTGACATACTTACTAAAGTTAGCCAGTGCAACAAGAAACGCCTCACAGTCTACCACCCTTCCGCATACCTTAATGGACACTGGCTGTGCTGTAAAGCCACTGCAGATAATACTCCTGGCTGTACACCCTGCACTGGGTAAGGGTTGGTAGGACACTGCTTGTTTTAAATTCTGCCAGGGACATGTTAAGTATGTGCAATGTGGCCTCCCAACAGGTAATATTTGTAAAGAAGTGCAAGCTGCCTGGGCATCTCTGGGTTCTAGATAACAAACTGTTATCTTAGATCGGTTGTGTTGTCATCCCAATCTTCTTCATACCTAGTGCAACTGGCATCTTCGGACCCTGGTTAAATTGCTCTATCTTCTTAGTACATGAGACATTAGTAAGTCTAGTACAGGATAAAATTCAAAACCATAGTATGTGAGAGCAAAATCTTAAGCTCCTAAAACAGCCTACAGCTCAGAAGGAGCGGCTTTCCATTCCTTGCTCGTATGTTAAACTGAAGACAACATCTAGACTAACAAAAACCAGTGCTGCTACTATTTGTAGGGTCTCCAGCACCCTGTGTGAAATGAATTGATGGTTTCATTCCCATCCCTAGAGAACAGCTGTTGTCCTCACAAAAACTAGTAGCCTGGTTGTTGGTAACCTGTATTGTAAACCTGCATTGTACGCTGCATTGTAAATCCAGATCTGTGGGACCTGGGCCTGGGGACTCAGGATTTTGAAGCCCCTGCTTGAGTATCCAAACAGCATTGTAAACCTGGGCTTATAACTGCTGGACCTGGGTATCTCAATCATGCTATTGTGTCCACACTGCATTACACAGAGCTTGTGACTCGGATCCGTGGCTTGAGCTGTCTCCACGCAGCAAAATGACAGGGCTTGAACTCTAGGGCCGGGTCCTGAGTGCTTGCTGACCTGACTCAGACTGTTTCTGTGGGTACATCTACACTCCAATAAAAGCCATCAGCACCAAGTCTCAGAGACTTGGTCAATTGACTTTGGCTCGCATGGTTCAGGCTGCGGGGCTAAAAATTGCAGCATAAACGTTCGGACTTGGGCTGGAGCCTGGACTCTGAGACTCATCCCCCTCACAGTGTTTCAGAACCTGGGCTCCAGCCTGAACATCTAAACAGCCATTTTTTAGTCCTGCAAGCCTGAATCAGCTGACCTGGGCCAGCCATAGCCGTGCCACAGGTCTTTTGTTACAGCGTAAACGTACCGTGTGTGGACGGAATGGGAGCTTGGATTCAAATGTGAGCCAGAGCCTGAACTTAGTGTGCAGTGTAGACATACCCTCCGAGGCCAAGAATTGAATAGCCAGAGACTTAGCTATCTTCTCACTGTATCTGTCTGCCTAGCCACATTCATTAATCCCCAAAAGGTCTGAATATTTGTAAAGAATCTTCTTTTCTGAGTTAAAGTGTAGACACGTTGGATAGTCAGTGTGTGGCGTAGTTTGAAATGCCATCACCCTGACCTGGTCTGTGGAAAAAGAGAGACAGCTTCAGGATCCAAGACACTGGGTCTAGCACTTTTTCTTGAATACTCACTTTTAAAGAAGAAAATGATACAAACTTCTGCACCTATTATGTTAGCTTTGTAGTGTTATTGTGTGGGATGTCACATATATGCAGGATTAAGAAAAGCTTAGCAACACCTTGCTTTTAATGCCTGCATATAAAGATGAAAATGATTCACACTCCCATATTCATGATTTTAGGTGTGTAGTGTTGCTCTCGTGCTGTAAAGGAGATTTTTTTAAACCCATCTGACAGAGAATGGTACTATCACTGCCTCCCTTTTTTATGTTTTACAGAGGCCTCCCTGCAAATATACAACTAGACATAGATGGAGATAGAGAAACTGAACGCATCTACTCCCTTTTCAACTTATATATGCCTAAATTGGAGAAAATGCAAGGTGAGCATGAAGAAGTGTCCTTTCACTGCTTCTAGAAATAAGAAAATAACTTAATTTTATGCTCCCGATACCTCTAGACCAACTGTGCGGATACATATTTGCATAACAGTGTGATCATCATTTAACTTTTTACTGCTGCCGTGGAAGGTTATGTGACTTATTTTTGGTACCCAGTGGAAGAGTCACATGCAAAGAACGTTTTGTGTAACAGTTATCAGAGGGGTAGCTGTGTGAGTCTGGATCTGTAAAAGCAGCAGAGAATCCTGTGGCACCTTATAGACTAACAGACGTTTTGGAGTGTGAGCTTTCGTGGGCGAATACCCACTTTGTCAGATGCAGGTAGTGGAAATTTCCAGGGGTAGGTATATATATGCTAGCAAGCAAGCTAGAGATAACGAGAGAATCCTGTGGCACCTTAAGACTAACAGACGTTGGAGCGTGAGCTTTCGTGGCAATACCCACTTTGTCAAGGCAGGTAGTGAAATTTCCAGGGAGGATAATATATTCTAGCAAGCAACTAGAGATAACGAGTTAGTTCATCAGGAGGATGGGCCCTGTGCTAGAGATAGTGTAAAACCAAGGAGGAAAACGGTTCTGTAATGGCAAGCCATTCACAGTCTTTGTTATCCAGAGCGATGTGTCAAATTGCAGATGAACTGAAGCACAGTTTCTCTTGAAGTTGTCTGAAGTTTTTGCTGCAGGATGCCACTTTAAGGTCTGGTATGGGGCCAGGGAGGTGAAGTGCTCTCTCAGGCATATATGACACTGAGGAGAGCACTTCAAACCTCCCTGCCACACATATCAGACCTAAGTGGCCATCCTCAGCAAAAAAACTTCAGACCAGACTCAAAAGAAACTGCTGAGCTTCATTCATCTGCAATTTGACACCATCAGCTCTGGACAAACAAAGACTGTGATAGCTTGCCAATTACAGAACTAGTTTCTCCTCCCTGTTCACACGCTACCTGCTAGAACAGGCCCATCCTCCCGACTGAACTAACCTCGTTATCTCTAGCTTGCTTGCTAGCATATATATACCTACCCCTGGAAATTTCCACTACCTGCATCTGACAAAGTGGGTATTCGCCCACGAAAGCTCACGCTCCAAAACGTCTGTTAGTCTATAAGGTGCCACAGGATTCTCTGCTGCTTGTGTAACAGTTGTTTGAAATATGGTCTTAACCCCAGAACTCTAATGTAGTTTAGGCATAGAGCATTGTTTGCATGATCTGAATTGGCAAATTAGATTGTGCACTAACTAGAATTGTATTGATCTTGTAAGGAAGAAGCAGCCAAGTTGAGTTTTCAGTGGAACATGGTTTTATGTTACCAGAAGCCGTGTGCATATTTCTCTGACTCGATTCCCCGGCGCATGCTGAATCCAAACAGTTTCCCCACACTGGCTGTTTTGGATATATCAGTGGAACATGACTCCATGTATATATAAGAAATGAGTATTTTCCAGCCCAATTTTGCTTTTCAAGTGTCTAGGAGGGGATATACATGAGGGATAAAAGTTATGAAAGGAACAGCCTAAAAAGCTACTGCTGCTGGGCAAGCCAGAAAAATATTCTGCATTACAATATACCAAACTTTAGATGCTAACTCAGTAGATGGAGTAGCAGAGAAGCCTTAAGTGCAATGCTCAACTTTAAATAGTACTTTATTTTATAACCTGATATAAGCCAGAAGTGTCAGACATGCAGCTTACAAAGTACTTCAATCCATTTCTGGCCACCATGCATTTACAAACTTAAGATTTCCTACCTCTTCTGAGCTGCCGATCTCTGCCTATCTCCCCTCCATTTTTGAATCATCACTTCCAGAAGCAGCATCTTGTTTCAGCATTCAGAGAAGACCCTGCCTCTGGCCCAGGCAGCTCAGCAAGGAAAGGTAACTGGGAAACTGAGATGGAAACAGAAGAAAACCTAGAAAACCAGTGAAATACAGAAAGAGATTAAAATATTCGCTCTCCCCACTTCTAGTATGCCCCATTGTAACACAAAAGTAGAGCATGCTATGAGGTATTTGCAGGAGTCCTAGTCACTTGGCCAAAAAAACTACTTATAGCACAGAAAGTGTAGCGAGTGTTGTAACTTCTCACATTTCTAGAATGTTCTCATTTGGGGCAGATGTTATTGAGGCTCTGATTTACTTCAGCTTGTTCTATGATCCTTTTTGCAGCACTTCTGTACAATGTCATTCATGACTATACGATTTGTAATTGTTATAGTTAAGCTTCTCTTGAAAATTCACACTTAGACTTCTGATCGCCTCTTGGGAACATAGATGAATGCATCTTGCTTCTTAATCAATACTACTTAATTTCTAATGCAAGACCAACTTTAGTTTCTAATTACCAGCAAAGTGACACTGGTTGGCATATGTGACCCCAATTAAAGTGTTTTTTACAGTGTGTCCGTCCTACCTTTTTTTTTTTATTTTTTTTCATAGAGGCCTGTGGCAGCAAATCTGTATATGATGGGCCAGAACAAGAAGAATATTCAACATTTATCATTGATGACCCAAAGGAGACCTATAAAACACTAAAGCAGATCATAGACGGTGTTGGAACTTTGGAACAGGAACATGCTCAGTACAAGAGAGATAAATTCAAGAAGACAAAATATGGAAGCCAGTAAGTACAGTTTGTTCAGTAGCTCTGTAACACAGAATGTGATTTGGTTACGTTCTGGTATTCAAAACAATAGAGTAGGAAAAATCCAACAGCTGCAGCTGGTACAAGATGTTAATGTAGGCTTAGTCTGATTGTACTTAGAACGGTTTATAAATAATTTGTAAAATGCTTTCTTTTGACAAGATAGAGACAGTGGTAAAAAGTATTTGTAGACAAAAATGTATGAAACGCAAAAACTCTGTAGCAAGATTATTAGGGAAAAAAGGAATACATGCCCATAAAATGTCAGCTAAATATCAGAAGATGCCTCTGTTTAGCCCTGAATGTTGTACAGAGCTAGTTGAAAATATTAGTTCAGTCAGCTACATCCATTTATTTAGATTTATACTGAGTATCAAAAAAAAGTGCCCATTCAAAGCTCTGGGTATACTTGAGATTAAAAAACAAACGCTGAAACAGACCCAGGAATTCCCCCAGTTCAACTCAAATACACAGCTACAACATGAATATAACTGAAATTAACTGACCTCACTTCTAATAAATGTTTGCTTTTATGGTTTTCTGTTACAGTATAACTATTGTCAGAAGATTTTATTCCAACAAGCAATACAATATAAATATAACAGTTCCTCCAACTTTTTTCCCCCTTTCTAGGGAACATCCTATTGGGGACAAGAGTTTCCAGAGTTACATCAGGCAGCAATCTGAAATCTCAGCACATTCCATTTAAAGTGTGAAGGAGATCACAGGATGGTGCTGAAGGGTCAAATCAATGAAGCGACAAACTTAAAAACTCAAATAAAAGGGAAGCCACATGTAGCAAAATGTAGATAAGTGTCAAGCTTACAGACTTTGGGACTTGCTAAGTGTGTTGTTCTCTCTCCAAGAACTGTTAACGATAGTTGCTATGCACTTTATTCATCTGGTTATCCACAGATGACTGAACTCTGCCTTACTAGGCAGCTGCTGTTGTGTGTGTGCGTGAGAGAGAGAGAGTGTGTGTGTGTATGTATGTATGTATGTTTTTATATTTGCTTTGGTTTCTTGGAATCTAGTGATCAGTTCAATGATCAAGGTGTGTGGACTTCATCTTGACACTCTGGCAATTCCTTACGTTGCTGAAACCAAGCAAGCTGTTGAAAGGCAGCATTTTCTAGAATTGTTTGTTACTGTTTTGGGGGGGGAGGGTTGTTCCTGGTTATTGTATGTTGTGTCACACATCTGCATGCTATGTTAGGAAAAGCTTAACAACATTTTGCTTTTAATGCCTACATTAAAAAAGGAAGTGGTGGTAAAGCCCTTCTTTTTTTTAGGTTTCAGAGTAGCAGTCGTGTTAGTCTGTATCTGCAGAAAGAACAAGAGTACTTGTGGCACCTTAAAGACTAACACATTTATTTGAGCAAAAGCTTTCGTGGGCTACAGCCCACTTCTTCGGATGTATAGTGTCGTCTCCCACATTGTAGCTTGTATTATTGAGAGCTGATCGAGGAGCAGGCCTTTTGTTTTTATGGTAGCATAATTTCTGTTAAAGATGCACAGTTTTTAATTGAAATCCAGATCTGAATGGTACTCTTGATATTTTTGAGATACAAAGTTGTTTCTACAAACCTTCAGTGAACTTTTGTTTTCAATATGAAATATTGGTTCTCTAATGAAATTAACTAAAATGAATTAGAGTAGGTAAAAGAAAATGTCTAGGACTGACATTAGTTTGCTATACAGTCTAGTAACAGTAAGATTTGAATGGCTGTTTTGGAAGTGCCATTTTAAGGAGATTAGATAGACAAGATGAGGACAGTGATATATTTTATTGAACCAAATTCTGTTGGTGAGAGAGACAAGCTTTTCAAGCTTACATTTCCCACACCTGAAGAAGCACTCTGTGTAAGCTCTGCTCTCTCACCAACAGAAATTGGTCCAATAAACGATACCTCCCCCACCTTGTCTCTCTCATATTCTGGGACCAACATGACTACAACAACAACTGATATCTTAAGGGGAGGCTAAACAATTTGTTCTGATTTTGAAAACTGTCACTGCTTTTCACTGCAGCAGGGAGAGTGCTTAGAGCCCTGTGTCTGACGGATGAAATACACCAAGTCCCCAAGCATAAGTCTTCAGAGATGGTTTGCTACTGAATAATGCTTAAAAATTGAGATCCATGCTATCTTGGCATCACTTGTTTTTTTGGAATATAGATTTATACTTTTCCAGGAAAGTTTTTTTAAATTTTTTTAAAAATATGTAAATAAAAGTCGGCTAAAAGTAATTTAAGCTTTAGTACATTACTTTGTGTATTAATGCGTTCTGAGTGTAGAGGAAGTGGAGTGAACTATGTATCTCAGTAATATCAACAAACGTTGAGGAGGGGAATTAAAAAATATATATGTACGTGGGCTGGTTAGTTGTGTGCCATAACTCTCCTCTGTAAAGGTCTGATTCAATAAGCATCTAGCTGAGATTGCACAGAAGCCAATGCGATGTCCTGGAAGTTATGGGTGGTAAGCTTCTGTGCAGCAAAACTGGGTATTGTTTTTCAGTTGAATTGGATCAGAAAATATTAAACTTTCAGCTTTTTAATGTGAAGATATTTGTATCTTTTCCTAAAGTTTTATCAAATAAATTTTCAACAGTGTCCTCATTGCATTTGGAGCATACAAGGTGCTGTAGAGCAGAATCCCAATAGATGATCATCATGTATTCATTGTCACCTGGAAGAGTGGGGGATGGGAAATAGAAAAGTGTTGCAGAACATGAATTTTGGACTCCAAGCTGTTAGCTGCCATTTAATTGCAATTTTAACCTGTATTTGTAACTTAATATTCTGTTTATAAAATACTAATAATCTGTAATGTGTGTTTTACTTGCCAATTAAAAGAAGTGTTTTATTTCTGAAAAGTGTGTCCTTCTAATCTAAGTTTAGTCCAAATTTAATGAAAAGACTAGATAACAGTTGTAGCCTATCACGTCAGCTAGTATAGCATGTGGGTATAGGGCTGAGCAGCACATTTAGTGAATAATGCATATTCTGTGCCAATTACTGTGTGAATGTTTAAAAAAAAATGTAACTACTCAGTCTGTTAAGTAACTGTTTTTTTGAATGTTCAGTTTCTCCAAGTGGCAGTTAGTTCATCCGCTCCAGGGCTTCTATGAATTAAGCATAAACTGCAAGATTTTCTGTGGTGAGCTGCATTCACCACAGTTCTACTGGTAAGTCTTTGTAGGAACATTAGGAGATGGTAAATATCACTTTTGTAGAAGGTAATCTGCCACAATGCTTGGAAGTCCAGCTAATGATCAAGAAACCACTCCTCACTGCAACAGATCTGAGTGGCTGTCATAGGGATCCAACTCGTTTCTGGCAGAAAAGCATTTTTAAACAACCACTCCCTAGCTGAGTGGTGGAGTTTGTGGTTTAACAGGTACACCGCAATCTGTGTTTCTGAAGCAGGAAAGAGGATCATTGTGGTGGAGCGAGAAGTTGGCTAGTGATTTTTACCACAATAACCAAAGCTGATTTCAGCGTGGAATTGCTATAGCTTCAGAGATCCTCTTTAATTAACAAACCAAACATTTACAGCAAGAATGCAGAACGCTAACCCGGAACTATAACCCTTAGAATTCTAACAAGCACAGTCTTTATGGTTATACACTGAGGAACAAGTGCAGAGTTAACTCCCAGCTCAGTCTGCCTTCCTTCTACTCACACCCCCTCTCTGGACACTGGTAGCCCTTGATGCTGTTCTGAGAGGCCTTCCCACCTCCAATAGTTTCCTGCCCTGCTGTGGTTGCTTTATTCCATGCCAGGATGCCTACACCTCACGGTCCCTGCCACTGTGTGCTCCCTGCACTGCCTCTGGCCCACCCTGACATTGCTAGTACAAAGATGCAGAGTAGAAGGGTTGGTCAGGGAGCAGAAGGGCAGGATGCAACTCATTCTGCCTGCATAAGCTAACCCAAACCTTCCTCTGAGTCCTTCTCTTTCCCTCCAGCATGCCGTCATGTTCCAGGGAAATGGGCAGTCCTGAAACATTAAAACCATCAGGGGCTACCAGTGTCCTGAGAGCCAGTAGCTATAAAACTGTTTGAAATAAGATTGAAGAGTTGCTAATACAGCCCCATATTTAAGGGATTATAAAATCTCCTTATCTCGATAGACACCAGGTTTTGTACAGGTAGAACCTACTCTCCAGGAGACCTTTTATCCTGACCCACAGAAATCCAGCTCTAATCCACATTTTAGTTAAGGATCAGCTCTTGCTTTCGTAGAGCTAACTTAGAATACAATATAAACCTTTGTTCCAGTTCCCAAGTTTGAATTTTCTCACATCCCTTTCCAACTCACAAATTCTTATACTGGACAGTGTCTAGAGTCCTTGAATTCTAGAACACTCTGTTAGGCCAAACAATGGATGCATTCTAACCAAATGCAAATGAGACAATGTTGGTGTTGGTTCTTTCTAGTCCTTGAAATGCATTTCTCCTGTGGTCCCCCGCCTCTAATAATGCTCTCCATATTTCACTGTATACTTGTTGGCCACACCTGGAAACTAAACTCAAGTTATTTTAGATTCTCACTACCATGTAAGTGTCAAACTAATATTAACCTTCAAAGTTGCACTTTCCCTGCAAAACAACTATGCAAGAGCACCGGTTATGAAATTCTGTGACACTAGCGACTAGCTTTTGGCTACCCCTTGTAGCGAGTTTAGTGTAGGCCCCAGATACTCACTTGACTAACCTGATTGTCAGACAGAAAAGCACCATGAATGGGGAAAGTCTGTGGGTACCTTTCATTCCTAATTGCCTGAGATTAAAAATAAACTCTAGAACAGTGTGTGGATGTGGGTGATCTTGTCCTCTTTCCTTTCCCGAGTCCAATATTCCTGCTCAAAGATGCAAATAATTTTAAGTAGAAAACAAAATAATAATATTCACAATCCAGGCTATTAACTCTTAGGATTTTTGGAGTCAAGAACATTGCAACCCATTTCTAGTGCAATGTTCAGTGCACTAGAAAAATGTTCAGTGCACTAGAAAAATGTTCAGTGCACTAGAAAAATCTGTTTTCATAACGGAATTTAAAAGGCCCACTACTGGATCCTTTCCAGGCCAAGCAGGCAGGCAAGAACATATTGCCAAAAAGGAAAGTTTGAAATGGATTTATCTGGCACATTTGTCTGTAAAACTTCACACTGGAGAAACAGGACTTCTTATGGGACTTTCCAGGTTTGCCAACAGGGTTTTAGCTGATGTTTAAAATCCTGGCACTTCTTTTGAAAATGTGTACACTGCATTTGTGGAGTATGTGTGGAGCGCGGCTGCTTCAGTGATTAAATAAACTCTGTTGGGGTCTTTAAATGTCACTGCTATGATGTTCTGATGGTGCTTATGATGTCACAAAGATATGTAACATCAGGGGTACTAAATGCCACACACACACCAAGATTTTTCACTGAGTAAGTACATCAAGTGAGAATCAGGAAACCATGGCTCTTGCTTGGTAACTTTTAAGGTCTTGTGACTCTCCTCCACATAAAATCCTAAAATGGAAAAGGATGTAAGCTCATCACACAACAGATACATGCAGGGGGTCCAACTATCAAAAATAGCACCTGGTGTCCATAGAGTCCTCACAGAAACATCTGATCTTTACAGAAGTAAAAGTGTCAGTGGCCTCCCACTTAAGTCTGAGGTCACCAGCCTGATTGAGAAGACCCTGCAAGAAGTTGGTAAGAAATCGTGTCCATCTGAAAAAGAGCTTTTTGCTAAGAGACTTATTTGGGGAAGGGAGGGCTGCTTGCGAGGCATAGCTACCCGACATCTACATTCCTTTGGTGTGATTACTTGCTGCCAACCCTTGTCTGCAGTATTCTCTTAATGTCTCTAGGAAGTTGTTTCAATTTGCTAACACAGCAGGTGCAGTTACGGAGGGATCCATCAGAAGCATGTGAACATGTGAAGAATGTAAAAACCATGTCAGTCACCATAAGAAATGTGGTAGAGTCAGGAAATAAGTAAAATTGTAGGCTACAGCCTCTGCCTGCGTGCATCCGTGGCTCCTAAAGTCTTAGGAGAATAGTAATGCTATGGGATGACTTTGGAACATTTCGAAGTGAATTCTCTACATGAGGCACCTTCTGACTTCATTACAGCTGAAAACAGACTGAAAGATTTTGGTTAACAAATATTTCTTGTCCTGAGCTAGCAAGTAATTACATTGTATGTGAATTAAAATAATGTAAAATGGGCATTAAGATGAAGACTTATTTATGTTTGACTGGGGTATTCCCAAACTGCTCGAATCTGCAGTTGTGCCATCCAAACACTGACTGGAAGAAACTAGTGACTGAATGAATAATAATTGTACACTCTTATCGATGCATAGATGCAGCATGGTCTAGTAGCATAATCACAGGACAGAAAGCCAAGCACTCATATATTCCTTTCTCAGCTCTGACATACAGTTGATGTGTGTCTGGGCAAATTGCATATTTTCCTTTCACGCCGTTTTAGTGAGTTCATGCACTCACCAGTATAAATCAGGAGCTACTCCTGATTTACACTGGTGAGTGCGAGAACTGAATTGTCAGCTTCTCTCTCTATTCATTAAATGAGAATAATACTCATCTTATACGATTTATCAAATATTTGTACAGCACTCTAAAGATTTGCAATGTTAAATATTATCATTATGTATTGATTATTATGCCCAAAGTTGTATGCCCTTAACAGAATTACCAACAGAGTTAACATAAATAGGTCAGTTAACCAAATAAATATGAGACAAAATTTAAAGATCCACCAACAACCTAGGCTAAATGTAATGAATTTATGAACCATAAAGAAATAACCTCACAACAAATTCAAGCAGCTTTGAGTCTCATTTAGAAGGATGAGTACCACGCACACACATCTGGTGAATGTTATGGACAATGGCATTCCAGGGATGGAGGAGCAATTTGTATAGTGAGGGTGCTGGGAGCCATTGAACCAAACTGTAAACTGGATATGAGGGAAAGCCCTTCAAGCCAGGGGGTGCTCCTGCACCCCCAGGACCCCTAGTTCCAGCACCTAAGCAGCATTCCAGAGATATGGACCCTGGATGGAGATAGTCTTAAAATTCAGTCACCATTGCCACTCATTCTCCTGAGAAGAGCCGGGTCAAATTTTTCAAATAGTTCATTTGCTGAAAAAAGCAGGTTTGGGTCGACTGTAACTATTTGTGAATTCAGTGAATACAAAAGAAGAGGAAAAATGTTTTGTTTTGCAAAAGAAAAAAGGGTGTAAATGGACAACACCTGAGAATTAAACAATTAAAAAAACGGGGAGAGAGGCTGGGAAGACTTCATCAAACCCAAAATCAGATTTTATCAGTTTTTCATTTTGGCCACTGAAAGCTCAATCATTCACTCAGCTCTTCTCCTGACCTCAGGCAAATGATAGAAAATAGTTTTGCATTAGTTTGCCTGAGGTTATGAGCATGCTTAAGTTTTAAAAAACTATGATATGTGTGATCAAATATTTTTGGATTATTCCTGTGTTTCGCCAAAAGCTTTTTCACAGCTCTAATTACCCAATTCACAGTAAGCCTTTGGGAAACTCTGGTGACATTGGCCTGGAAATTTGCATAGTTGGCCTCCATCTCTCATAATAAAAATGTAGCTCTTTGCACTTGTGACACCAGAGTCTTAGATGCACAGTGTTACAAACAAGCATTAATTGATCTTAGATATTTGAATATCTGTTAACAAGGCAGTATTGATGTAACTGTGTTGGTCCCAGGATATTGACTTGAAGAAAAGCTCTGTGTAGCTTGAAAGCTTCTCTCTTTCCCCACCAGTCGCTGGTCCAATAGAAGATGTTACCTCACCCACCTTGTCTCTCTCTTACTGGCACACTGATTTTGAAGTATATAGAGCATTCCTTTCCAGGTGGAAAGATTTCCACAATGCTAAAATGGTGATAATTGTATACCTGCAGAGAATTTTGCTGAAGAGAGTAAAGGAGGAAAAGAATTCTATGGATGATGTGTAAGGAAATGTAACAGACAGTTACATTGGTTTAAAAAAATGTCCACAAAAAAACCACAATGAAAGAATTTGTATCTCCTTTTAACAAGGTTTTCTGTGTTCTTATTCATCATCATTATCAAGGCAAATCCCCAAATGACAAACCCTCCTTGCAAATTGAAGGGATTAATTGTGTTTTGTTTTCTTTGTTGCAACCCAGCCACTATTCCTCCTTTCAATCCAGCCCAAAAGTCATATTCCTGTAGCCATGACATCAGGCTATTGTCATGGAAATGACTTGAGATTTCCCTGATTAGAAGAGAGAGGATATGAGAAACAAGCCCTTTAAACACAATGGACTGGAATCAATGGTCCCTGCTACAAGGAAATGCAACTCCATTGACTTCAGCTGAGTTGTACCTTGCTTACAGCAGATCTGAATATGATTCATTTTGCCCTGACCAAGTACTGAGATTCAACTGATGCCAGCAGCTTTTGATCGTGTGTGGGGTGACCTGGGGCTGCCGCGGTTCGTGCCGCAGGGGAGTTATTGCCAAGAACACAAAATATGTCCTTAAACAAGCAAGCAAACAAACAAGAAAGCAAGAAAAAACTACCACAAACCTGCAGGGACCGAGAGAAGCTGGGAGTGTGGCTTTGCCCAGGGTACAGCCATTCTGGAATTCAATATCTGAAGAGCTTTGTTGTCTTTTTTCATATCAAGAGGCATTCCTGACATTCATACTTTTTGTCTTCTGCAAAAGCAATGAGAACTGCCTCATCTTAAATCTATGGCTCCCGCTGCCCCCGGTTAACTGGTCCATTTGAAATGGATAACATCCTATGCAGTGTCAGAGGAGACACTGCTCTCTAGTCTTTCCAGAAGAACTATAATTGGCACCTTACCTTTCTTTAACACTTATTTTTTTCTGCCAGAGAAGTGCAGTAGGAACAAGGTAAGGAATTTGCTAACCTTAACGTTACGTACTGTGGCTTTGTTCTGGTTTACTTTTCCTTCTCTCCACAACATTTTTCTTCCTGTCTTTTAAATGCCTCCATCTGCTTTCTCTTTGCTTTCTTGCTGCCCCCATTCCATGACTTTTCAGGATGGCAGCAGCCTCTGCTGCTGTTCATGTTTTCAGATGATGTCTTAATACTACTCCTGCTTTAGCTTGGGTAGAGGTTGCGATACCTGAGCACAGGTTTTCCCCAGTGTCATTGTCATCCTGCTGGTTACTTCACAGGGGAGGCCTGAAATGAAACAAGTTCACCTGGCACCAGCCTTCCACAGACTGCACTTTGGGACCTCCCCATCAATGATGCTAGGTGGAAGCCTGCAGGAGTGCAGAGGTTGGCCCAAAAGGCTTAGAGCAAGAGGCAGTGTTGTGTGAGTCAAAAGGGCTGGTCTGGCATCGCTATTCTTACCAGCTCTGTCCAAGGTCTGAGTGGAGCTGAAATGATGTGACACTAGGGGAAACTTGTGCTCAGGTATCCAAACCCCAACCCAAGCTAGAGCAGCACTGTGAAGACACCATCCAAAGGCACAAACAACAACAGCGGCTGCTGCCATCCTGAAAATTCATGGAATCGGGCAGCAAGTAAGGAAATAAGAGGGCAGTGAATGTAATTAAAGGTGGAGGGGGGAAGCACGCAACAATTCTCACTAGAACAGCAAAAGCTGGGAAATCAAAAATGTCCTTAGGTAGAGGGAAGTTAGACCTGGTTAAGATGTTATTTTGGTGTCTGAAGGAAACTGCTAAAGAGCTCTTTCCTTTTTAGAAGCTGGGAATTCAGAAGAGAGGACAAAAAGTGAAGTAGAGGACTGGTAAGCAACCACTAAACATTAAATTAGGTGAAAGTAGGTTTACCTTTTCTAGGTGCTAGTAGAACCTGGGCTTTGTAGGTATGAATTGGAAACAGGCACTTGGCTTTAAAACCATGGACAGCCTGCTCTGCTCCAAGGATGAAAAATCTCATAGCCTGGGTAATGCAAGACCACACAGACATTGTACGGGGGCCAGTGTGGTGGACGGAACTCTGTCCCCATGCAGGAGTCAGGCTGTGGGACATCTCTCTGGCCAGCTCACAGCCCATGGGAAATTATTTGAAAGTCACATTATGCAGTTCATTTAAAAATGTGTAACGCCATTGAAATCAGAGGGAGCTGCATGTGCTCAGCATTTCTGGAAATCAGGCCATTGTGCTAGACAGCAAAACTCTAGGAAATGTTGGTGAGTTGAATATTTTAGTCAAACTCCAGTGGGTTGTTAATGTGTGCATATGTCTTTATGTGCAGCCAGGTGGAGCTGAATAAGAAAGGGGATGATGACAAAGAGGAAGATAAGGAGGGAGACTGTGCTCAAGAAGAATATGGCATCAGACTAAGCATGGCTGAGCAATGGGTCAGGAAACATGAATTTAAAAAGCACAAAACAGTCTTTCTAATTGTTCTACTTTCACTTACAAACTGTCCCCTCTCCTTTTAAACCTATAGGAAGCACAGACAGAAAATTTAAAAGTGGAAGAAGTTCTCCTGGAGGTACAGGCAAGTAACTAATTCAACAACCTGCTCATCATTCAACCAAGCAAATGTGGAGGTGACTGTAAGATGAAGGCTCCAGTGAGAAAAAGGTGGGGGGAAGTTAGAAAGGGTTTTCTTGTTGGAATGAAGTTACTTTCAGAGGAATATGTGTGACCCATTATATAGAGCATTCAGTTTCAATCTGATCATCATTACCTGTTGTTTTCGTTAAACTCTAGTGCAGAGTTTTGGATTAGTGCCAGAGCCTTTCCCATTGCTCTGCTCAAAGGAAAGCTCAGTTGTGTATCTGCTCTGAAGGCCAGACATATGACTCAGTCCTACTGTCGTCTATAAATGGAGTCTATTTGCCTGGGTAAGGGCTGCAGCAGCACGCCCTCTTCTTTCTCCATGTTGGCCTTAAAGCAACAGCAGACTCGACAGGAGCATCTTCTGCTATTTAATAAAGTCTATTTCCCCACATGGGTGTAGAGAGTTGGTATATCCTCAGGGTGGCCCAAATCAGGTGACTTGAGAACGTTAGTGACCTGTGAAAGTCTCTCTCCCTGGCAAGACCTGAGTTCAAGGTTCTCTACTGAAAAAGAAATAGCTGAAGATACAACAGTTATGTACAATGGGATAAGGAGTTGCCTTTTCTGAATGCCCCCTGTGTGGTTATTAGGTATTAGTTATGTCACCAACTCCAACAGGGAAGCAGCAATCTCTGAACTCAAGTCTAGGCAGGCATGTAAAGAAAAAATTAAACATAGTTAAAAATATATTTACTGTGAAATCTTCACTGAGAATCACCTCCAGAAGATGATGGGCCCTGGCTGTAGAAACCATGTTAAAGTATTCAGAAGGCTCCCAATACAATACTGTTTAATCTTAATTTAGATGTTCGGATACCACTGTGATGAGTGTGGTATAAATAACTATGAAACCTCTGCAAGATACCCAATTTTGGCCAGTGCCTTTGGTAGTCACTTACTAGGTTTTACCATATGTTAATTCTCATTTTCTTTCTTTTTCTCCTCATTTTCATTTTTTTAAAAGATTTTCAATTCACTTAACACTTCATTGTCTTCTACTCACTCCTCTCTCCTAGAAAGACCTATCTACTTTTGTGGAAATTGACCTAAGAGACGAAGTTGATGAGGTAAGAAAATAAAACTACCAGGCCTGAATGCACGGGATTTTATCTTATTTAAAGTATCATTTCCCCAGAAGGGGCAGGTGTGAGAGTGAAAAGCAGCATGGAATATAGAGTTCTCCTTCTGTTTCCAGATAAGCTATAAGCTGCCTGCTACCTCTGTGTTTCAGTTTCTTCACAAGTGTGATGGCCTGAATACGTCCTTACCTCAGACAGGTGGGGTATGGTTTAATACTGAGGTTTTTAAAGTGCACTGAAATTCTTTGACTAGAAGGTCTTATAAAAATGTAAGGTGTTTACTGCTATTAACAAGATAAAACGTGTGTATTATCCAAAGAGGCCAAGTGCAGTTCCTTCTTTCATTACAGAAATACGGTAAGGTGATTCAGAGAACGATAGACCTGTAAGTCTTACATCTGTACTTGGCAAATTGGTTGAATCAACAATTAAAAGAGAATAACAAAATATATGGAAGACTGTGATCTGATAGGGTCTAACCCGCACAAATGCAGCAAAGGAAAATCACATCTCACTAATCTCTGAGAATTCTTTCAACACATCAGTAAAGTAGTGGATAAAGGTGTGACACTTTGGGGTTCAGCCTGGGTCAGTAAGGGATTGTGTCACCACCTGCCCTGTAACCTGGGATGTTTCTGTGCAGTGCAGCCTTAGCTTAGAGCCCTGCCACCAACAGCTGTCTCACAGTATAGTGGCTTCAAGCCGGCTTCCACTTGGTTACTGCTTGCAGGGTGACCCCAACAGCCCTTCCAGACCCAAGTCTCCCCAAAACAGTCTGCCCTGCAGTGTCCAATCCCTCTCCCTGGAACACTCACAAAACCCTTTCACGTTTGCTGCTCCTTTAAGGAGACAGTACACAGCACCAGCTTGTTAGTTTGGCATAGGATTTCACTCTTCCATTTGAAATGCTGAGCTGAGATGGTTGTGTAACAAAACAAGAGCAAGTGGTGGTGTTGCCATGTCAGCCCCAGGATATTAGAGAGACAAGGTGGGTGAGGCAATATCTTTTATTGGACCAATATCTGTCAGTGAGACAGACATGCTTCTAGAGCCTTTCTACAGGTCTGGGAAAGGTACTCTGGGAGTTGGTCTACACTGAGGGGGGTCGATCTAAGATGCACCACTTCAGCTACGTGAATAGCATAGCTGAAGTTGAAGTATCTTAGATCGATTTACCTCAGGTCCTCATGGTGCAGGATCGATGTCCGTGGCTCCCCCATCGACTCCGCTACTGCTGCTTGCTCCGGTGGAGTTCCAGAGTCGATGGGGAGCGCGTTTGGGGATCGATATATTGCGTCTAGATGAGACACAATATATCGATCCCCGATAAATTGATCGCTACCCGCCGATAGGGTGGGTAGTCTGGACATACCCAGAGTGTCACAGCTAAATACAAGGTGAAACAGATAGTTTAGCATAAGTAGCTAGCACATATTCTAAGGGTATGTCTACACTACAGGATTATTCCGATTTTACAGAAACTGGTTTTTTAAAACAGATTGTATAAAGTTGAGTTCACACGGCCACACTAAGCACATGAAGTCAGCGGTGTGCATCCATGTACCGAGGCTAGTGTTGATTTCTGGAGCTTTGCACTGTGGGTAGCTATCCCATAGTTCCCGCAGTCCCCCCCGCCAATTGGAATGCTGGGTTGAGATCCTAGTGCCTGATGGGGCAAAAAACATTGTCACGGGTGGTTCTGGGTACAGCCTTGCCCTTCCCTCCATGCAAGTAGCAGACAACCGTTTCGCGCCTTTTTCCCTGGGTGAACTGTGCAGACGCCATAGCACGGCAAGCATGGACCCTGCTCAGTTCAAGACAGCGATCATGGACGTTGTAAACACCTCACGCATTCTCGTGGAGTCTGCGCTGAACCAGAACCTGCAAAGCCAGGAGAGGAGGTGGCGGCTACAGCAGAGCAGCGACGAGAGTGATGAGGACATGGACACAGAATTCTCTCAAACCGCGGGCCCCTGCGCTTTGGAGATCATGCTGGTAATGGGGCAGGTTCTAGCCATTGAACGCCGATTTTGGACCTGGGAAACAAGCACAAACTGGTGGGACCACATAGTGTTGCAGGTGTGGGACGATTCCCAGTGACTATGAAACTTTCTCATGCGTAAGGGCACTTTCATGGAACTTTGTGACTTGCTTTCACCTGCCCTGAAATGCCAGAATACCAAGATGAGAGCAGCCCTCACAGTTGAGAAGCAAGTGGCAATAGCCCTCTGGAAGCTTGCAACTCCAGACAGCTACCGGTCAGTTGGGAATCAATTTGGAGTGGGCAAATCTACTGTAGGGGCTGCTGTGATGCAAGTAGCCAAAGCAATCATTAAGCTGCAGCTACGAAAGGTTGTGACTCTGGGAAATGTGCAGGTCGTAGTGGATGGCTTTGCTGCAAGGGATTCCCTAACTGTGGTGGGGCGATAGACAGAACCCATATCCCTATCTTGGCACCAAGGCACGCCATACCCTGGTCTGGCACCAGGGCACCCAGTACATAAAACCGCAAGGGAATACTTTTCCATGGTGCTGCAAGCACTGGTGGGATCACAAGGACGTTTCACCAACAACATCCACGTGGAATGGCCGGAAGGGTTCATGATGCCGGCCGTCTTCAGGAACACTACTCTGTTTTTAAACAGCTGCAGCAAGGGAATTACTTCCCAGACCAGAAATAACAGTTGGGGATGTTTGAAAATGCCTGTAGTTATCCTGCGGGGGACGCCAGCCTACCCCTTGATGCCATGGCTCATGAAGCCATACACAGGCAGCACTGGACAGTAGTCAGGGTGAGCTGTTCAACTACAGGCTGAGCTAAGTGCCAGAAATGGAATGGTTGTAGATGTGCATTTGGACTCCGTTTAAAGGCGCTGCTGCGAGCACATTACTGACTCGCTCAGACCTCAGCCCAAACCAATGTCCCCTTTGTTATTGCTGGCTTGCTGTGTGCTCCGCACAGTTCAATCTCTGTGAGAGTAAGGGGAGTGGGTTTATGAATGGTGGGGAGGGCTGAGGCAAATCGCACTCTGGCCGCTGATTACACGCAGCCAGACACCAGGGCGATTAGAAGAGCACACCAGGAGCGGTGCGCATCAGAGAGAACTTTAGCTTTGAAAACCAGTTTCATTACGTTCATGGGGAGCACACCAGAAAGCAGTGCACATCAGAGAAGCAGGGTACGGTGTGACTGTTGTGTGTTGTTTCTCCTGATGAAAACCCACCCCGATTGACTCATTCCCTGTAAGCAACCCACCTCCCCTTCGATTATTACAGCTTGCTTCCTAAGGAAATAAAAGTCACTACTCATTTAAAAATCATGTATTCTTTATTAATTATTATAAAAAGAGGGAGAGAACTGACAAGGTAGCCGGGGTGGGGTTTGGGAGGAGGATAGGAAGGAAGGAAAAGGCCACTAAAAAAATTTCAAAATAATGACAGCCTTTTGGTTGGGCTGTCCACTGGGGTGGAGTGGCGGGTGCATGGAGCCTCCCCCGATGCGTTCTTACACATCTGGTGAGGAGGCTAAGGAACATGGTGAGGGAGAGAGGGTGGTTATACAGGGGCTGCAGCGGCACTCTGTGATCCTGCTGCCAATTCCTGAAGCTCCACCAGACGCCAGAGCATGTCAGTTTGATCACGCAGCAGCCCCAGTGTTGCATCCCACCTCCTCTGATCTTCCTGAGCCGCCACCTCTCATCTCTTATCTTGAGCGTCTCTCCTCTCCTCACGTTCTTCCCTCCTGTCCTCACGTTCGGTCCCTCCCTGTCCTTCACGTTCTTGGCATCTTTCCTGTACTTTGATACCACGTCCTTCCACTCATTCAGATGAGCTCTTTCATTGCGGGTCACTTCCATGATTTCCAGAGAACATTTTCGTCTCGCATCGCTCTTTTTTTTTACGCCGCCTTATCTGAGATAGCCTTCGGGACAGGTTAGGAGGAGACTTGAAAAATTTGCAGCTTGCAGGAGGAGGGAAAAAAGGGAGAGAAGTATTTAAAAAGATACATTTTACAGAAAATGGTTATACTCTTTCACGGTGAACAACACTATTCACCTTACATTGCACATGTGATCTCACTACAAAGGTCGCATTTTGCATCTTAATATTGAGTGCCTGCAGCTTTGGTGTTAGAGATCACAGACGCAGGTCTGGGCAGTCAGAATTCGGCTTGCATGCGGCCATGGTAAGCCATTGTCTTTCAGCTTTCTGCAGCCTTCATATATCCAGCGCCCTCCTTTCCCAAATAGCAAGCAAAAGCCCGTTGAGTGCTGCTTCTTTCCTGTTAACGTGCAGCACCAGAAACGCCCCCCATTCCAATTCTCTGGGATGATCACTTTACCCTCCCCCACCGCGTGGCTGGTATCATGGAAGATCATTGCTGCTAGCCACCCCTCTCCCCACACCGCGTGGCTGGGTAGCAGGGAAGATCCCTGCTAGCCAAATGAAAAAAGCTCAGCGCCAATCACCCCCCCCCCCACCCTCCCCCTGCTGGCTAACTGCAGGGTAAGGATTTCTTTAAGCCACAGGGCAAACAGCCCCAACCATCTCTGTCCCTTAATTAAAATTCCTATATTTCAACCAGGTTACCATGAACGATATCACTCCCTGAGGATAACACAGCGAGATAAAGAACGGATGTTGCTTGAATGCCAGCAAACACCGGGACCATATGCAGCTAGGCTTTGTCATTGCAATGATACCAGATTACTTGCTACATGCATGGCATGGTCAAAGTGTCCTACCATGGAGGACGGAATAAGGCTGCCCTGCCCAGAAAACCTTCTGCAAAGGCTTTTGGAGTACTCCAGGAGAGCTTCATGGAGATGTCCCTGGGAGGATTTCCGCTCCATCCCCAGACATTGTTAACAGACTTTCCAGTAACTGTACTGGCTGCGAATGCATCCCAAGTCCTCAGGGCAAATTAATCATTAAAAAAACGCTTGCTTTTAAACATGTTTTTATATTACAAAGGTACACTCACCAGAGGTCCCTTCCATTGGCTTCATTGTCTGGGGATAAGTGGCTTGGAGGGGCTGGGAGGGTACTTCTGTCAGGCTGGAGAAAAAAGCTCCTGGCTGTTGGGAGAACAGAGTGCTGTGTGCTCTCTGCAAGCTCGTCCTCTTCCCCTCCTCATTTCCCCGTCCGCAGAATCCTCAGGCAAGAGCCTAAGATTACCAGCCCACCTCGGAATCCATCGAGACAGGGGTGGGGTAGTGGTGGCGGACCCCCCTAGAATTGCATGCAGCTCAGCGATTAGAAGCAGCATGTTTGCGGCCCTGCCCCGGACCTTCCGTTTGCTTCTTTGGTTTTCTGGTAGGCTTGTCTGAGCTCCTTAACTTTCACACGGCACTGTTACTGAGTCCCTGGTGTGGCCTCTCTTGCATCATGGCCTTGGAAATTTTTCAATATGTTTTTCATTTCGTCTTTTGATCTTTTTGGAACACGTCGGGTTTATGGACCGTTCTGTTAGCACGGAATCCTCTCCCTCGATATAGCTGTCGATCAGATCCAGTACCTGCCCATGCGGTCCATGCTGGAGCTCTTTTTCGATTCTCAGACTGCATAGTTACCTGTGCTGATGAGCTCTGTGATTGTGGTCACCTGTGCTGATCAGCTCTTCCACGCTGTGCAAACAGGGTAAACAGGAAATGAAATTCAAAAGTTCGCGGGGCTTTTCCTGTCTACCTGGCCAGTGCATCCAACTCCAGATTGCTGTCCAGAGCGGTCACAATGGTGCATTGTGGGATAGCTCCCGGAGGCCAATACCGTCAAATTGTGGCCACACTAACCCTATTCCGAAATGGCAATACCGTTTTGAGCGCTACTCCCCTCGTCGGGGAGGAGTAAAGATATCGATATTAAGAGGCCTTTATATCAATATAAAGGGCTTCGTTGTGTGGACGGGTGCAGGTTAATTTGGTTTAACACTGCTAATTTCGGTATAAACCCGTAGTGTAGACCAGGCTTAGGGACAATTCAAGGTGAAGGAGCCTGTTAACTCTCCAGTAGTCACAGGAAAACAAGGTGGGTTAGTGGGTTGCAGATTGTTGTAATAAACCATAAATCTAGCATCTTTATTCAGATCATGATGTTTAGCATCTAGCAAAGTTATGAATTTAAGCTCCCAGGCTTGTCTTTTCACAGAGCAATCACTCTGTATCTGACCTATCAGTCCTCATCCCCAAAGGAGACCCACACAACACTTTCACGAGATAAGCCTGGGAGCGTTGCTAGACACTAAAAATCCTCCACTCTGGTTTGCTTGCTGGCTTTGTTCTGCCTTTCATGTAAACATAATTTCTTTGTCTCTCCTTGCTCAATTTACATTGGAGACACATTCAAGCAGGCAGAACCACATTCCTTGTCTAGAAAGAAGTGACCTCAGCCTAGCCTGCCAAACACCTTTTAAGAATATATTTCCAGCACACCTTTATAATTTTTCATATAACACACATACATACACCACCTACGTAGGTGGCAGGTATCATAGGCTGTGCCTCCCCAAACAGCCTACTGTGGCCCCACCCCTAAGCCACCGTGCTTCCAGTAGGGACTCAAGGTGGCTGGAGCTGCACCGTGCTGCCCACCTGGTACTATGGGGCTGGCCACCCGAGCACCAGGACTGGGGGCCGCCCAGAGCACTAGGGCTGGGGATGTGATGACTGTGCTGCTCAGCCACCTGAGCACCAGCGCTGAGGGCATGGTGACCATGCTTCCCAGCCACCCAAACACCAGGACCATGGGCCACCCGGGGCTGGGGCTGCTGACCAGACACCCAGAGCCCCGGGGCTGGGGGCACAGTGTCTGCGCTGCCTGGCCACTTGCAGCACAGGGGCAGGGGGTGCTGTGGCCATGCGGCCCACAGGCTGTGGGCACTGAGGCTGTGGCACACCAGGGCTGAGGCCTTGCCCCCCACCCCCCGGCTGTCCAGCACTATGGCTGGGGGGCCAGGGTGGGGGTGCTTTGGGCTCCTGTGCACGAGGGGTGGGACCTCAGGCCCAAGGGAAGGGGCTGGAAGTTAAGCTCCCCGGGTGGCCAGATTACCGGCCACCCATGACCACCTAATAATATTGATGAGCAGTGTGTTGCCACTTAACATGTGATAAAGTAGAACCGCAGAATTACGAACACCTCGGGAATGAAGTTTGTTCATAACTGTGAAATGTGTGTAATGCTGAACAAAATGTTATGCTTCTTCCTTGAACAGTTTACCACTGAACATAGATTAGCTTTGAAACTTTACTATGCAAAAGAAAAATGCTACCTTACCTTTCCTTACCTTGTCAAATCTTTATTTAAACTTTCCCTTTGTTTTTTTAGTGTACTGTTTGCTTTTTTAATTTTATTTTTTCATCTCTGCTGCTTTCTGATTGTGCACGTCTGGTTCCAAATGAGGGGTGTGGTTGATTGGTCAGTTCGTAACTCTGAGATTCTACTGTACCTTACATGACACCTTTTACACATATATTATGACAACAGTGAGTTGGGTACCCTGAGCTGGTCGGGTCAGCTGAGGCTCATTGCTCCATGTCGGGCAATCCCTTGCCCTCTGGCATTGATGTGTTATTACGGCCACAAAAGGAGAACCAGTTGACAATTTATTTAGATTTCAAAAGGACCTTCAAGAAGGTCCCGTGCAAGTGGCTCCTAATGAAGCTAAGTAGTCATGGGGAGAAAGGCAAAGTACTGTCATGGATCAATGACTGGCTAGGAGGCAGAAAGCCAAGAGTAAGATTACCAGCAGCGTGTCTCAACATTCTGTACTAGCTCCTGTGGTGTTCAATATATTTATTATGGACTGGAAAGCAGGATGAGTAGTGACATAGCAAAGTTTACAGATAACACAAAGTTATCTAGGTTAGTCATTACCAGAGAGAACTGTGAGGAACTTCAGAGAGCTCTAAACATGCTAGGTGAATGGGCAACACACCAACAAATGAAATTCAGTATCATTGTATCCAAAGTAATGCATGTTGGAAGGAAAAATTTAAGCTACTTGTACACCTTATGAAGGTCTAAATTATCAGTTCAGGAAAGAACCTGGGGAATCATTGTAGGTATCCCAATGACAACCTCTGCTCAGTGCACAGCTGTGGTCAAAAAAGCTAACAACCTGTTAGGCTGCATAATGCGATGGAGAATAATACGAAAACATTATAATGCCTTTCCCTAAATCAGTGGTACAGCCTCACCTGGAATACTGCGTGCAGTACTGGTAACCCCATCCCAAAAGGATATTCAGAACTGGAGGGCGTTCAATGGGAATTATTCATGGCTTAAAGTTACACATGCTTAAGTACTTTTTTGTGCTGGAGCCTCATCAGGAAAGGAAGTAGAAGTAACACAGGGAGCAGACTTGTTAATTGAAAGATGCCATTTTCATAGTACTTTCTGGAGTAGAGCCGCACTTTTAAGATTTGCTGCATGTTGTTAGATGGAAGTATTTAGTCAAGAAATTCCTGTTTGTAAACATTTTTTGTGGTTCAGATAACTGAACACTTCTTGACAGAGGAGAAACAATCGGAAGAAGAGGAAGAACCAGCTGAACTCGAGTATGGAAAACATTTTAACCTTCATGCAAAACATTAGAGGGAAAGGTTAATGTAAAATGATGATGAGATGTGTTCTTCTTGGGCTTGTTTTATCATGAATACATTACAGGACAAATCACAAGCTGGTGGAGATGCAGAGGGACACAAGTCACGAAGACAGTTAGAACAAAAAGTCCAGTATCACAGGCATTTTTTATTCCCCAAATAATCCCTCCCTACCCCTGCCCTCCTCTTTTAGTGCCAATAACTATAACTGTGTTTTCACACAGGAGCACAGTTCTGGAACCTTAGTAGCCAGCCCAGCCCTCACTGATCTTAAACCTGGCTTGTAACTCTTCCATATGTTGTTATTTCGCCCCAACTCTCTCAGCCTCGAATGAGGTAGAAACCCGCAGTGTTTGGGAGATGCAATGGAATGTCTGGCTCCCTGCCCACCCTCTTCCTGGGAGCCAGGGATACAGGCATGGAATGCATCTTTTGGTTGGGATTGTCGGCTAGCAGAGCAAGACTGGGGCTAGGCTAGAATCTGGCTGGGGTAGAGGTGAAGTGCCCTTGCTCATAGGCTATGGGCTGAATAGAGGGATCTATGGGTGGAAGATCCAATCATCCTAATCCAGATACATGCGGTAGGAGTCTCAGCCTGCAAGTCTGGTAAGTGTTGTTTTTACTTTGCACGTAGTTAGCCATTGCTGGGGTGGTATTTCTTTGGCATATTTTTGAATTTTGAAAGATTAGGTCATTCTTTAACTATTTTATTTTCCCTGTACTTATTTAACCAATTTTTAAGACTAATAAGTGTATTCTAGTGGGAGCAACAGCAGTCGCTAAAGTTGCATAAGACAAGGAGTTCCCATTCTAGCCTTGTTTTCAGTCCCACATAACTTCTGGATACTTTCATCTTCGAGGCTGACATTTTTCAGGCTTGGCTTTACCTGAAGGTGAATTTATGTGTGGTTCTGGGGGAGGTAAGAGGGACTTTGAACAAGCATAAATCAGTCATTTTTGAGTATAGGGGTCAGGGAAGCACTCTTCCCCACTATAAAGTGTTGTTGTGATCACTTTTTGAACTGTTCTTTAGCCAGAGACGACCCATATCTGCCAATGGCGGGGGGAGGCAGTGCAGAGTGAGGACAGTGGCTTCAGCAGATGTTACTGAGCATGCTCAGTACAAGCCAAGCAGCAACTCTGAGGGGTCACATGACTTCATGTGCCCACTTCCCCCTCCCCCACATGTCTCCTCTGTCTTTAGACAAAGTAAGTGTGAGCAGAAAGTTAGAATTTTATATGGCATTAGCCTTCATTGAAACTCTGGTGGAAATTTGTTTTTGACTTGACCTATACATCTCTTTTGTTTGCTGTGCACTCACAGTACATTCCATGGCTTTCAGCTAAAGAAGGCTGTGCTGCACATGCAGATATTGCTGATTTAGCTGTATAATGACCAGAGTACTGCAGGTATAGAGGGAGGGCTACACACTTCATAAAGTTTGCAGAAGTCCCCCTTTGATGCACCTTAGGAGCAATGAAGCTCACAACATTAATTGGGATGGGGGTAGCGGGGTCTCTTGCAGACCAAGTAAGGTGGGATGGCCAAGCTATATTGGTGATGTCAAGCCAAAGAGTTCCATATTTACATGCTCTATTGCTAATTTGTTGCAAATCAATAGAGCTTCAATCCCCTGGAAAGTGAGGCTTCCATTTTCTATGTTTTTATCTCCATCTTTTTCCATTATTTAAAAAAATCCTAAGAAATGTCATTAAAAAAAATCTACATTGGAATTAGAATTACACAGTTAAGAACTGAAAGGTTGGAAAATAACTTGCTTACAGTATGCAGTGTTGGTGGTTCCAGGATATTAGAGGGACAAGGTGGATGAGGTAGTATCTTTTATTGGACTAACTTCTGTTGTGAGAGACAAGCTTTCGATCTTACAGAGATGCTCTTCAGGTTTGCTGCACTGAGAGTCACTTTATTCAGTCTGTCATTCTGCAGCTGTTATTTTCCTACAAGTCCTGCTTCTCAGTGGTACCTCCTTCCCTTTATACTCGATTGGGCCACTAGGTGGGGCTCTTAGTACGTGCTCTCTGAGCACTTGGAGGTCCTCTGCAATATTTGTAAATGTGCTGGTTTGTGATACAACTTATGGCCACTACCCCATTTCTAATGGTAGCAAGACGAACCTCTTGCTGTTTACACAGTGTTAAATGGAATGAAGTTTGGAGAATATTAATTTTCAACTGGCATCACTTGTGCTATGAAAATACAAGTGACCTAAAATCTACTGTTCACTTTGCAGGGCCGTAAGTATTTAAATCTATGCACCAATTACCTACCGTGTGAGGTGAATATTTCAGAAGTTTGATCTGCCCCTCAGACTGTGTCTTATTCTAAATATTGGTTCTGTGCTTCCTTTTGCGGGCAGGCCGGGAGGGAGGGGAACAGCCTGTAGAATGGTGTTCTCAAATTTATTTCAAGCGTCATGATTGTGGGCCTTCTTTGTGAAGCACTCATGAAATAGGACAAGCTCCTATCTTCGTGCAATTTTGGAAAAGATAGAGTGGGACTCCCCACACAATGCCCTGTAGTCTGAAAAAATAAGTTCTAGTCCCATACATTCCACTGAAATTAATATTCTGTGGCCTTCTCAAACTTTATTATTAACCAGGGCCTCACACTGCTACCTTGGGGGAGATAACTATCATTCACCTATTGATAGATAACTGAGGGCTTGTCCTTGTCCCGTCCACACACAAAATCCCTTAGCATGAGTGTACTGGACTTTTAATGGGAGTTGGCTGACCCAAGAAGCTGCTAACATGATCCCTATGCAGAGTGGATGCAGGCTAGATCCATTTGAGTGCTGCTAGTCCTACAATGCCTTCCCACAATTCCCCCTTTGTTTCCAGAAAAGACAGGCAAGTTTTCACACAATTCATTGAGAAAGAATTAAAAAAGCAGCTCAGCTTGCTCCAGTATTGAGAACCATGGGATATGCCCCCAGAAACCTTAATGCCACATCGGAGTGAGTGCAGTACCAATGTGGTTACAACAACTCGAGCGTTGTTTTGCAGCGTGGACACTCTCACTTGAGCTAGGCTAACTTGGGAGGAGTGTCTTGAATGGAGATGACTTGTGTTAACTCCACCGTAAAGATACAGCCTGAGATCTTGCACAGGATCACTTCAGGCAGAGCTGGGAATAGAATCAGGTCTCTAATAAAACAGAACCAGGTAACATCCACTTTGTCATGCTGCTATACAGAGTTAGCAACATTGTAACTGTCACACACCTATTGGGCTGGTCAAGGGAGTTCAAACTTCAGAGGACAGACCCAAAAAGCATGATTTAATCTTGTTTAAAAATTCTCATGATTTTGGGGTCAATCTTGTGATTTTGGGGGTGTAACTTACAATTTTTGAACTTTTGGGGTTGAGAATCCTAGTAAAATGGGAATAATACTTCTTTACCTTTCCCGATGATGTGAGGCATACATTAATAAATAGCTGCTGCATTTTGAACTCGTCAGAAGCAATGCAATGGAGCTGAAAAGCATTAACCTGTGACAAAGCACACACATTGTATTGGCAGCAGCCAGACTAGACTGTCAGTAATGTCAGATTTCAGAGTAGCAGCCGTGTTAGTCTGTATCTGCAAAAAGAACAGGAGTACTTGTGGCACCTTAGAGACTAACAAATGTATTTGAGCGTAAGCTTTCGTGGGCTACATGCATGCATCTGATGAAATGGGCTGTAGCCCGCAAAAGCTTATGCTCAACTAAATTTGTTAGTCTCTAAGGTGCCACAAGTACTCCTGTTCTTTTTGTCACTAATGTGAAGTTCTTCATGTAGATCTGCTTCTAAACTGATGGCGTCTCTCTCGTGTTTCTGGTTTGCAGGCCCCAAAGCAACTGGCTGTGCTGCTTTCCAACTTGGAGAAAGCAGAAGAAGAAAAAGAAAAAAATAGGATAGCTATGAAAAGGTAAATTCAGTGCTTAGGAGGCATCGGAAATTCTGGTCAGGGGAATGATGCAGGCCCCAATCTGATGGGGATGAGGTGCATGTGAGGATTAAGAGAATATGAGAAACTTCTCTCCGCCTCTATTCTTTCATGCTCTATTTGGCGCCTGCTTTTCTTTCATATTTCCTTTTCGCCAAGAAACTGACTATTCAAGGCTACCTTATGCTGTCAAGATCCCGCCTGCAACGCTGGGTTTGATGTCACTAGGGATTCTCCTTTGATAAGCACTCTGCTCTTCAGACACTACAGGCAGAGCAGCCAGCCCTGTGGTAGGGGTCTGGGAGCACAAGGAACCTTCTAAAGAGGTAATTTATGGCTTGATCCTGAGAAGAGCCAGAGCTCACCCTGAAGTGGCTGAGAGTTGGGGATACACAGCATCTCTCAAGAGAGGGCCCTAAAAAAAAACAAATGAGTCATGGTGACTTTGCTGCTGTTCTCTGCAGATCTGTGGGGTTTTGTTTTTGTTTCTCGCTGACAGCCATATGATGGGGAATCTGTAGAAATCCCTTCTGGAGAACTCATGGCCAAATGTTTGGAGCACAATAGGATGCTGTTTGGCACCAGAAATGAAAATGAGAGCAGCTCCCTGCGAGTTCCTATTTTGGAACCTTAATAAACCACAACATGAAAGCTATCGGCTAAAGAAGCCGTGCTTGGGAGGGACTTCAGAACAGTGAGGGGGATGGCAGGTTGGGCTGAGGGGCCTCAGAAGGGATTGTACATATGTGGCAGATCCTTTTCAGAATGAAATCACCTATTGTGGTATATGTACACACTAGTTATGCTACATGTCTATATCCTTACACAGGAGTCTCCAGCCTTTGCGTACAAGGGCCAACATAAACCAATCTGGAAGGGCCAGTAGAGAAACAAGCACTCATTAAACTCAGAAAAGACACAGAATTAGACTGGTTTGTTCCTATGCTTATGACACCTCAGTAAGAAGTCTGCTACTGCATTTATTACACAGTGGTAGGTGCAGAGTGAAAAGGGACAGGAGGACCCGGGGCAGAGGAGCACTAGTGACAGTCTCTGTGAAGATTTATTTAGGATGTTTAGCGTGGGGAAGTAAAGGTCCAGAAGAATGCATTTCAGCTGCACTCCTAACCCTGAGACTCAGATGCCTAGTTGGGTAATGAAGTAGATTTTAACGTTTTCAACAAGGAAAGAGCCTGTCCCTCCTTAACTCTCCCTCTTTAGGTCTGATTCCCAAAAAAGAGGCTTTTAGAATAGCAGGTAGAGTCCAAATAGCCCACAGGGGAGCTAAGCCATCCTCATACTCTTCACACTGACTAGGTCTAATGGGATCCCTTTTACAATGGGCTTCAGCTCCTTCTCACTCCCTCTGGCGGCTGTTCTGCCCCAGCACTGTTGCTCAGACCATGTGTTCTGACTGGTGTCACTAAGGAAGCAGGTAAGATTAAACAACATTGTGCGTAAACTCAGCAATGAGAAGGGGTCCTGGTTGGAAACCAGGCTGAAAAAATCTCTGTCCCTGCTGTTCCTCTTGCCTCCGTTTATTGTGCTTTTTGTGTGTACCATTTTTGTGTGGGAGATGGGGCTAGGGCCCAGTGAAGAAGACACTTAAGTTTATGATAGAGAAGTGGATCTGTGATCAGACAGCTCTGTGTGTGTGTGGATGCACTCTCTTATCCCCTAGGTCACCTGTGGAGGAGGACAGCTGGGACAGGGAGAAGGGATTAATGACTCAGTATATTTTTTTCCGACTCATCTACAATGGACCAAAGAAAAATGCCACTGTAGTGCTTCCAGTCTTGGTTTGGTGGCTATGACTTTTCCAGTGCTCGCTAATTGTGTGTATGTGCTTTCCAGGTTTCAAAGTGAAAAGACTCTAAAATTTGGAATAAAGATATTTCAGAGCACAAAACAACATGAAATATTGAACGTTTTCAGGGGGGAAAATATTTGGGGAAAAAAATTACCAATTTCAGCTCTACTAAAGTCAACTAAGCACATCGGCTTTGGAGAATAGAAGTAAGCACCCTGGCCTCAAGGTGTGGCCCTCTAAGCATGCAAGTGCGTATTCAGTACAACTAGTAGTGGTGTTTAAAAATAATCAGTGTATTTGCATATGAAAGTAATTGCAATTTATTTAGAGAGACAAAATCTGGCCAAAAATTTAGACTAAAATAAAAATTAAAAAAAAAAATTAAAACCTCCTCTGGATTTTATTTCCAGAAAATAAATCTTTCCACATCAAAATGTAAACATTCCCTTGTATCCTTCAGAATGCAGATATCTTACTATTTCTGCTAGTGCAGGAAAATCAGAGAGTTCTATGGTCTATAAACACAACAGTCTAGTTGCACTTGTAAACAATCAGTAAAATGCAATCATTGAACACCATGCTTTTTATTCAGCTATTCGTAGAGATCCCCAGGTTTCAATTTTTCTCTGTCCAAATAAATACTGAATAGCTGCTTGATAACTGAGATGTGCCACAGCAATCTTGCAGGCTTTCTTCATACATATTGAAAAAGAGAAGTCAATTTTACCCTGTTAATATGATTCAGGCAAAGGGCTCATACTTTCACATTCTCCAGTAGAAGCTGGTTCAATAAAAGATATTACCTCACCCACCTTGTCTCTCTGGTACAATGTTCTGAACTGTGGGTCAGGACCCCAAAGTGGGTCATACCCATTTTAATGGGATTGCCAGGGCTGGTGTTAGACTTGCTGGGGCCCAGGGCTGAAGCCCAAGCCCAAACCCCACTGCCCAGCACTGAAGCTGCAGCCTGAGGGCTTCAGTCCTGAGTGGTGGGATTCAGGTTACGGGCCTCCTGCCTGGGGCAGTAGATCTTGAGCTTTGGCTCCCCCACCCAGGGCAGTGTGGCTCAGGCAGGTTCACATCTCGGTCCCCCCCTCCTAGGGTCGTGTAGTAATTTTTGTTGTCAGAAGGGGGATGTGATGCAATGAAGTTTGAGAACTCCTATACTAGACTAACAAAGCAACTGCTTCCGAGGCCTGCTACTCACTTGAGATAGGGTACTTTGAGCGAGGGATAGGGGTCCCATGGGTAGGGTATTTGGCGCTAGGGATAGGGTTCCTATAGGTAGGGCTCCTCGCCTATGGATAGGGTACTTGGAGTTACGGTTATTGTTCCTATAGGTAGGGCTCCCTGCCCCAGGGTTAGGATTCTTATTAGTCCAGTACTTGGAGCTAGGGTTAGGGTTCTTGTGGTTAGGGGTCCCCTGCCCCAGAGTTAGGGTTCCTATGGGCAGGGTATTGTGTGACACTGTTTGGATTATGGTGACCATTTATATTATTGGTACCAATATTATAAAATGGCAGTGAATCTTACGAGATATGCCATGTTAAGGTATCAGTGAAAAAGTTATGATTTGCTAAGTATGATTATCTTGTTTATATGTATGTATCATTTTGTATCGGGAGTTATAAATAGGTGTGGTATATTGGTATCTCAAACTTGTCTATGTTTCTGGGTGACTCCCCCAAACAGATTGGCACCAGCACTATCTAGCCTGTTCGATGGCCCATCAAGGGCAATGTGCTGTACAATGAACTCATTGAGAGAAGCCAATGTGGCTGGTCCTTTGGGGTCAGAAGAACCTTTTGTATAGTGAGCAGAGTTTTTTAAATAAGTTCTCACTGTACTGGATCTGGGTGTTGATTGGGAGCCAGAGAACTGGAATGCAATAAAAGGGGGCTGTGTGATTTCTTTCTTTTTTCGGCCTCTTGATAACCAGATCAGGAGCACAGTTTGTGGCTGGTTGGTGAATCCAACTTCAGTGTTCACCACTAGTTTGGGGAGAATCTGTTCTCCTTTTGGCAGCCTGCCCTGATCTTGGCATTTTCAGTGTGGACTACTCTAGGCACCTCGGGTCACAGCTTGGAACTAGGGTTAGGGTTTCTATGGACAGGGTACCTGGGGCTATGGTTTGGGTTTCTATGAGCAGGCTACTTGGATCTAGGGTTAAGGATCCTATGTGTAGGGCTCCCTGCCTAAGTTCCCTCTAAGCTGCGCGGCTGCTATTAAGCCCCATGCAGGGGCTCAGGGCTGCAGCAGGGAGAGATGCCTCTCCCCAGCACAGACCTGCTGCGGCGGGGAGGCGCCCCTCCCTGCCCATCCCAGCGCGGACCTGTGTGACACATCACCTCCATGTTGGTGCACATTACAGAATTCATTCTGCACATGGACATAAAAAAATTAGAGGGAACACTGCAGGGTCCCTCCCCTCGATCTAGAGTTCCAATTGTTAGAGTACTTGGAGCTAGGGTTAGAGTTCCTTTGAGTAGGGCTCCCCAGCACAGGAAGAGTTACAGGAGCAGATCACTAGAAAGTGGCCCTGAGAGATGTCCTTGAAATGTGGAGGGTCTGAAAGCTGAGAGTCAGCCAGATCCTCCCAAGAGTCCCACCCACCCAGGCTTTACCCTCAAGTGTTTATTCCCAGGAGTTTGTGTGAGAGGTTCTAAAAAAACTAAACACAAACCAAATCACCTTAGGGCTTTTAATCAATAGCAAACAAAATGATTCTGCTTTGGCAAGGGAGAGAACAGAATCCCTCTTAGCCTTGCATAGAGGCAGCTGTGTAGCCTTAAAAGCCCTGGGTAGCGCATTCCCTTGTAATCTCACTTCTTTTCCCTTCCCTCTCCCAGGGATCCCCTTCTTTTAAGGCTCAGCAGTATAAATCCTTAGCTTCTGAGTGCTATTCCAGAAGCCCTGCCTCATTACCCTGATCCTTCTCACCTGGGTGCATATGGGCTAGAGGAGAAGTGACTGGGAGTTTATTAACTGTCTGTTTGCTGGATCTCTGGAACCTGCCACACAGCATTATGACAGACTTTCTTAATGAACAGGTCAGTGGACACTACACTGCTTCAGTGTGAGAGGAGTCTAGTTTATTTGTAAGCACTATGTATTTTTAGCTTTTTTGGAGCAGTCAGTTCATTATATTTAGGGCATCTAGCATAATGGGGCCTGATCCTTGACCGGGGCTTCCAAGTCCTACCGCAGTGTTCATAATACATGTTTGTAAACAGTTTAATCTTTAAATGCCCTTGTTAATGTTAATAGAAAGAGAATGTAAACAGCACATTCCACAGCTTTACTCATTTAGGAGCAATGTCGTTGCAGTTGTTAATATCACATTTGATTTCTCGGTTCTACAGTATATTCGAAATGTTGAAGGGAGATTAGATTTGCACATCCAAAATACAAGATATACTGGGGAACTGCATTAGGTAACTCACTCAGACCAAGGGCAGTCTTCATTTTACATGCAATGACAACATCACATGAAATTGTTGCAACGTTTAAGAAGAGAATTTTTCCATTTTCATGGAGACTGAAAGGGAGTGAGGAAGAGATGCAGGCTGAGATTCTCATGCCCACTGCAGCCCCTTTCTGTTGTGTAAAGGACCCCCATGTCCATCTGGGGGAGAATTCCCCTGGTGCATGAACTATGGAAGACGGTCATAAAGCTGCTTTCATGCAAGCCCTACTGTACAGGATGTGCCAGGGTTGAGCTGAGCAGGAGGGAGGTGTTGGGGGCAGGACCACGGTGTGCAATGCTGTGAAGAGTTTACACTGCACTGCCATACATAGGGAAGCCTGGTGAGGCTGCTGTGCATTAGGCCCCTCAAGACTCTCTCAATTACACGAGGGGCCAATCCAACCCCTGAAGCAGCCCATGGTTGCAATGGCTTAAAGCCACCTTAGCCCCCCTTCCACCTGGGCTGCGAATTCTGTGCTGTGCCTTCTTCAGGCATGGACTCTCACCTGGAATGATTTGTGCATGAGTGCCCTTATGAAAGCTGGGATGTTTGTCAGAAATTAAAAAAACAGAGCTTTCATGCAAGTTTACATGTCACTGTGCGTAAAACTTGCTGCTAAAAATCTAAAGTTCTCTGTATTTCGCATAACCCTAAAAAGGGAAGATTTCTGTCATTGATTTGGCTTCACCATTGGTAATGCAGGAGAATTTCTTCATTGTAATCTGGTGACCCTCTTGCTGTGTTCTTCAGAAGATTTCCACCACCTGATGGACCCTCTGCCAGTCAGCTGGATGGGCCATGGGTCTGACTCAGTATGGCCGTTCCTATGTTCTTAAAAGAATCTACATGCATGCTAATAAGCTTACCAGAGGTTACCCCAACTCAAACGTGGGCACTGGCACGTGATCAGTCCTTCAGTCCCCACCAAGGGGTTTTTCTGTAGTATCCAATTCATAACAGCTGTTAGAACAAGCACCCCCATGAATCTGGGAGTCAGTCCTATATACAGTTTGGGCATTTAATCTTGGGACCCTGAGAAGAGGTAATCAGCAGACAGTCACTCCCTCCTCAGAGCATAGCTTCAAAGAGGTAGGGAAGGAAACTTGCATTCACCTCCCCCTCAATACTTCCCAAAAAATTCACATCACACACACTGTCTCAAAAAACAAACAACCCCCAACCCCCCAAAACAACAACGAGACTAACAAATTTATTTGGGCATAAACTTTCATCAGCTACAGCCTTCTTCATCAGATGCATGGAGTGGAAAATACAGTAGAGAGGTATAAATACACAGCATATGAAAAGATGGGAGTTGCCTTACCAAGTGGGGGGTCAGTGCTATGAGCCAATTCAATTAAGGTGGAAGTGAGCTATTCTCAACAGTTGGTAAGAATGGAAATCACTTATGTGGTGCTAATGAGGCCAATGTAATCAAGGTGACCCATTTCAAATAGTTAACAAGTGAGTATCAGCAAGGGGATTAAAATTGTATTAAATTGTCTCAAAAGTTCATCCTTGTCTGCCACATTGTTCAGTATCGTCCATTGATCTTCTAGGCCCACAATAATACACAGTATTTGCATTTAGTACTATGGACTCCCAAGATACTTAAACTTAATTCAATAATATCTCCCAAAGATATTGCAAGAAATTGCCATAACTCAGAGTTACCATCTAAGAGGGTTACTCGAAGCTTTGTGTGAAATGAGCTGTTTAGCAGAACTCCATGTAGTAGCATGCGGTCAAGCATACACATCACAAAACCATCAACCTAACTGGCTCTAATTGCTATGTTCACTGGCAGCTTCAGCAAAGATGGCATGGAATGAATAGACAGTGCATATTCACCAGGTGGCCTGCAAGGTGAAGCCTAATTAAATCTAGTGGGCTCAATGGGTTTGCTGAGATTGTCAATACTTTCCTCTTGAAGAAGGCAAAGATCTGTGTTTCCTAACATTAGCAATTGTTAGGCTCTTGCTTAAGAAACCACATATTGACGCTGGAGTCTTTTTTATCACTCATAAAATAATACTATTGTGTTTTACAGTAATAGTCCAAAGCACACAGAAACCTCTTGTCTTACAATCTGTAGTATTTGTGGAGCATTATTGCAGAAATCAGTTACATTTTTATAAAGGTATCATCTAGCCTCTCACTTCATGTTTTTGGGAAAGGTTTCATTGCCATCTGGAGTTTTCTGACTACTTCTGACCTTTTCCAGTATGGCTTTAATCCGAGATATGGTGAAAACGATTTGCTATTTTAATTTATCTGGGTAATAATTTCCTATTCACATACAAAGGTCAGGTGTTCATGATAGTTCATTTAGATCCATCAAAAATCTTTTATGGCATTGACAGCAAGGTTATGTTCACCCGCATGTAGATCCTGGCAGGGGGAGGTAGAATTGTATTTGTTACACTGTTCTTTCCCCTTGGCAGATGTCCCACAGGCTGAGTTTTGGGCAATTGTTTCTCTACCCATAAGTACCTTTCCTACTAGGTTCCAAGGGCTCTTTTCTGTCAATCCTCCTGGTTTATACGCATGTGAAGCCACTGGGGAGAAAAGGTGGGGCAATTTGGGCTCTTTTTAGTGATAACAACAATTTGCATTTCTTCAGCATCTGAGGATCTCTGAAGTACTTTGCAGACACTTGTCAGGGTTCTTTCCCCCCTCTGAACTCTAGGGTACAGATGTGGGAACCTGCATGAGAACCTTTAAGCTTAACTACCAGCTTAGATCTGGTTTTGCTGCCACCACCCAAATTATTTGAGTCATTTGGGAAACTCTATCTACCTCCTCCGCAGAATATCTCCCTCCCAAGTACTATAACCCTTCCCTGGGTAGCCTTGAGAGACATCTCCATCAATTTTCTGGTGAACACCGATCTTGGATCTTAAAACAAGGAGAAATTAATCATTCCCTCTCCTTTCCCCCCACCAGTTTCTGGTGAGTCCAGATCCTACCCCCTTGGATCTTAAAACAAGGAAAAATTAATTAGGTTCTTAAAAAGAAAGCTTTTAATTAAAGAAAGGAAAGTAAAAATCATCTCTCTAAAATCAGAATGGAAAATAACTTTACAGGATAATCAGATTGAAAGAGCCCAGAGGAACCCCCTCTAGCCTTAGGTTCAAAGTTACAGCAAACAGAGGTAAATCCTCTTAGCAAAAGGAACATTTACA
>NC_133769.1:258666232-258668628 GCF_003597395.2 Chelonoidis abingdonii
CCTTCCCCCCACCATGATTTGAAAGTATCTTGTCCCCTTATTGGTCCTTTGGGTCAGGTGTCAGCCAGGTTACCTGAGCTTCTTAATCCTTTACAGGTAAAAGGATTTTGGTGTCTCTGGCCGGGAGGGATTTTATAGTATTGTACACAGGAGGGCTGCTACCCTTCTCTTTATAGTTATGACAACATTAATTACAGGAGCTTAGCTTTCACTAGAAGAGAGAGATCATGTGGAGGGGTAACTTCAACACTCACTTTAAAATGCAGCTGCTGTAGAGATAAGATGAATCCTCCTTTTAACAGCATTCAGCAGCATTGCACAAAGGTGGGGAATAGGCTCAGCAGTCAGGAAAGGTTATTCCAGTTTGTCAGATGCTACAAACAACAGAGGTAATTTATCTTTGTAGTTCTTCCTTTTTGACAGATTCCTTTGGGTGTAGCATGAATGGGCTTATTTTTAGATGTCTGAGGCTTTTCCTCTCCTCCCTTCTTTTTGGCCTTCTGAGGAGCATTTTCTGATTTGCAGGAACAATATATACAATGCCCTAATACTGTTTACTTCCTGAGAGCGCAAACACATGGATTCCAAGAAATTGGCTCGTAAAGTTTCAGAAACCTCTTGATTGTGTCAAAACCAAAACTATATTTTTGAACATATTAAAGGGTAACAAAGTAATATGTTCAAAGTACTTATCTGACATAATGTGCTTACCTAAAATATTCAAAAATACAATTTTAAAATAATATCCTGGGACCAACATGGCTACAACATCACTGCATACGGCTTTAAAACAGTGAGTTTAAATTGTTAGACTTAAGCCCTTGAGGCTGTCTCAGTATTTCTGGGCTAGGAAATTATAGCTGGGCTAATTTTCAGTATATTAAGGTTATTTAATATTAGTTTGACTTTTTTGCAGCAGTGACAATTAGAAATATATCAGTTTTTAGTTGCTTTTTTGCATCTTTAAATTTCTGACCATGTCAGCTTACAAATATATTTTCAATATTTAGATCACAATCTGATCAAATTGCTTGGAGGCATTTAAAAAAATAAATTGTTAAATGCTCAAGCTATTACACTTTTGAAAAGTGGCAATTATCCAAAGGCTTTCATTTTTCTCTGCTGGTTTGCTTTAATGCATGTGTGCAGACTGTGACAATTAAGAGAACAAGGAATGAAATTAAGTGAAGCTAAAACAATAGGAAACTTCAGCATTTGTGAAACACTGCTCTATTTTGTAACAGAGGTGGATCCCCTGAGACCTTGTAACTGAAAAGGTGGGTGTATTGATTGCCTGAGACCAGTTTCCCTAAATTACTGTGTATTGTGCCCAGTAAGTTGGTCCTTGGAACATAAATAAGCTGCACTTATGACACTTCCAAAATTATGTTTCTGGAAAGAATTAGAACTAGTACAGAAGAGCTGGAATCCAATTAGCTGAAGTTGAATCTCCCCTTTACAACACCTCCCATCCAGAAACGCCTATCCCCAAGAAATTTCACATTCCCCATCTCATTTGTGGGAAGTCTGCAATATCAGATTTTTAAAGTTGCAGTATTAAAAATGTTGTTGACATTTTGAAATTGTTCCCAGTTCTTTTTAATTCATCATTTTTCTAAAATGGCTTGACCTAGTTACTACAGATTAGACATCTTTAGTTAGCCCGTCTGAAAAGTGATTTCAGGGGGAGTTAGTTATTTAATAACTCCAAACAGAATCAGTCACTAAGTTACAAACCCAACCCCTTTCCCCTCAAAAAAACAACAAAAAATATCTCACACTTTCTGTACCATTTCATTATATGATAAGAAAATGTATAGTGCTTGGGTGTAAGTATACCCTGGAAGTAGTCCTTTAGTCAGAGACAGTGAGTGAGAATGCCCGGACCACTAGTCTATAGAATCACTTACCTAGGAGGCAGGAGAACTAAGTTTAAATCTCTGCTCGTGACTATTTATTTATAGAGAGACAAGATGGGGGAGGTAATACCTTTGATTGGACCAGCTTATGTTGGTGAGCGACACCAGCTTTCACGCTTACACAGGTCCCAAAGAGGAGCTCTGTGTGGTTTGAAAACTTGTCTCTCTCACCGACAGAAGTTGGTTCAAATAAAGATATTACCTCACCCACCTTGTCTTTCTTGTATAATGGAACCAACATGGCTGTAACAACACTGTGTATTTATTTATAGACAGTGAAATTTCTTCAACAGGAGACACTTCCCCCCAGACTTTCCTATAGCTCAGTGGTTAGGACACGCTCTTGCAGTGTAAGAGGCCACGTCTACACTACGGGATAATATCGAATTAGCTAAAATCAGTTTTATAAAACTGATATTATAAATTCGATTTCATGCGGCCACACTAGGCACAGTAATTCGGCGTTGTGCGTCCATG